>NW_026281563.1:0-200000 GCF_023373465.1 Oncorhynchus keta
CTCAGAGGAGATGAGAGATGTAATGTTTGTCTCTGTTGTGTTGAAGACCAATCAAGCAGGAGAGACCAGCCTCCCCTGTTCCCAGCTGTGTGTCCATGAAGAGTGACCAGTCTATGGGTCTACCTATACTGTTTAGATTGGGATACTTTTCTACTGAACAAAGGTAAGAAGAACTCATGGGTCCTGGTCAGTGAGTTAAACAACACTGTCTCTAGTCATTTCTCCTCCCATTTTCCCATTTATTGTTGTTGTTTTCATAATCCATAGGCTCATCATATTGTCCATTTCATAGTCCTAAAACAATATTAAACAAACACAACATTCCCTCCCTGTGTGTGTGTGTGTGTGTGTGTGTGTGTGTGTGTGTGTGTGTGTGTGTGTGTGTGTGTGTGTGTGTGTGTGTGTGTGTGTGTGTGTGTGTGTGTGTGTGTGTGAGTGTGTGTGTGTGTGTGTGTGTGTGTGTGTGCACTCCTGGATGTGGAGATGTAAACTCTATCCAGATTGCGTAGTCACTTTTACCCCTATGTGGATATTACCTCCATTATAGTCTCATTATTACCTCAACTACCTGGTACCCTGCACATTGACTCAGTACTGTTTCTCCTTATAGTCTCATTATTACCTCAACTACCTGGTACCCTGCACATTGACTCAGTACTGGTACTCCTTATAGTCTCATTATTACCTCAACTACCTGGTACCCTCCACATTGACTCAGTACTGGTACTCCTTATAGTCTCATTATTACCTCAACTACCTGGTACCCTCCACATTGACTCAGTACTGGTACTCCTTATAGTCTCATTATTACCTCAACTACCTGGTACCCTCCACATTGACTCAGTACTGGTACTCCTTATAGTCTCATTATTACCTCAACTACCTGGTACCCTGCACATTGACTCAGTACTGGTACTCCTTATAGTCTCATTATTACCTCAACTACCTGGTACCCTGCACATTGACTCAGTACTGGTACTCCTTATAGCCTCATTATTACCTCAACTACCTGGTACCCCTGCACATTGACTCAGTACTGGTACTCCTTATAGTCTCATTATTACCTCAACTACCTGGTACCCTGCACATTGACTCAGTACTGGTACTCCTTATAGTCTCATTATTACCTCAACTACCTGGTACCCTGCACATTGACTCAGTACTGGTACTCCTTATAGTCTCATTATTACCTCAACTACCTGGTACCCTGCACATTGACTCAGTACTGGTACTCCTTATAGCCTCATTATTACCTCAACTACCTGGTACCCCTGCACATTGACTCAGTACTGGTACTCCTTATAGTCTCATTATTACCTCAACTACCTGGTACCCTGCACATTGACTCAGTACTGGTACTCCTTATAGTCTCATTATTACCTCAACTACCTGGTACCCTGCACATTGACTCAGTACTGGTACTCCTTATAGCCTCATTATTACCTCAACTACCTGGTACCCTGCACATTGACTCAGTACTGGTACTCCTTATAGTCTCATTATTACCTCAACTACCTGGTACCCTGCACATTGACTCAGTACTGGTACTCCTTATAGTCTCATTATTACCTCAACTACCTGGTACCCTGCACATTGACTCAGTACTGGTACTCCTTATAGTCTCATTATTACCTCAACTACCTGGTACCCTGCACATTGACTCAGTACTGGTACTCCTTATAGTCTCATTATTACCTCAACTACCTGGTACCCTGCACATTGACTCAGTACTGGTACTCCTTATAGTCTCATTATTACCTCAACTACCTGGTACCCTGCACATTGACTCAGTACTGGTACTCCTTATAGTCTCATTATTACCTCAACTACCTGGTACCCTGCACATTGACTCAGTACTGGTACTCCTTATAGTCTCATTATTACCTCAACTACCTGGTACCCTGCACATTGACTCAGTACTGGTACTCCTTATAGTCTCATTATTACCTCAACTACCTGGTACCCTGCACATTGACTCAGTACTGGTATTCCTTATAGTCTCATTATTACCTCAACTACCTGGTACCCTGCACATTGACTCAGTACTGGTACTCCTTATAGTCTCATTATTACCTCAACTACCTGGTACCCTGCACATTGACTCAGTACTGGTTCTCCTTATAGTCTCATTATTACCTCAACTACCTGGTACCCTGCACATTGACTCAGTACTGGTACTCCTTATAGTCTCATTATTACCTCAACTACCTGGTACCCTGCACATTGACTCAGTACTGGTACTCCTTATAGTCTCATTATTACCTCAACTACCTGGTACCCTGCACATTGACTCAGTACTGGTACTCCCTATAGTCTCATTATTACCTCAACTACCTGGTAACCTGCACATTGACTCAGTACTGGTACTCCTTATAGTCTCATTATTACCTCAACTACCTGGTACCCTGCACATTGACTCAGTACTGGTACTCCTTATAGTCTCATTATTACCTCAACTACCTGGTACCCTGCACATTGACTCAGTACTGGTTCTCCTTATAGTCTCATTATTACCTCAACTACCTGGTACCCTGCACATTGACTCAGTACTGGTACTCCTTATAGTCTCATTATTACCTCAACTACCTGGTACCCTGCACATTGACTCAGTACTGGTACTCCTTATAGTCTCATTATTACCTCAACTACCTGGTACCCTGCACATTGACTCAGTACTGGTACTCCTTATAGTCTCATTATTACCTCAACTACCTGGTACCCTGCACATTGACTCAGTACTGGTTCTCCTTATAGTCTCATTATTACCTCAACTACCTGGTACCCTGCACATTGACTCAGTACTGGTACTCCCTATAGTCTCATTATTACCTCAACTACCTGGTACCCTGCACATTGACTCAGTACTGGTTCTCCTTATAGTCTCATTATTACCTCAACTACCTGGTACCCTGCACATTGACTCAGTACTGGTTCTCCTTATAGCCTCATTATTCCGGTCGGTAACATTTGAGAGTGAGGCAAATATATAGCATTTTGCAGAAAAAAACATGATTATTTGTTTCTCTGAAATGAAAACATCAAGTGATTTTAAACAAATACATATCTGTCATTGAACAATCCCATGATTAGCTAGTGAACAACCCCATGATTAGATAGTGAACAATCCCATGATTAGATAGTGAACAATCCCATGATTAGATAGTGAACAATCCCATGATTAGATAGTGAACAACCCCATGATTAGATAGTGAACAACCCCATGATTAGATAGTGAACAACCCCATGATTAGATAGTGAACAACCCCATGATTAGATAGTGAACAATCCCATGATTAGATAGTGAACAATCCCATGATTAGATAGTGAACAATCCCATGATTAGATAGTGAACAACCCCATGATTAGATAGTGAACAACCCCATGATTAGATAGTGAACAATCCCTAGTGAACAACCCCATGATTAGTGAACAACCCCATGATTAGATAGTGAACAACCCCATGATTAGATAGTGAACAACCCCATGATTAGATAGTGAACAACCCCATGATTAGATAGTGAACAACCCCATGATTAGATAGTGAACAACCCCATGATTAGATAGTGAACAATCCCATGATTAGATAGAGAACAATCCCATGATTAGATAGTGAACAATCCCATGATTAGATAGTGAACAATCCCATGATTAGATAGTGAACAACCCCATGATTAGATAGTGAACAACCCCATGATTAGATAGTGAACAACCCCATGATTAGATAGTGAACAACCCCATGATTAGATAGTGAACAACCCCATGATTAGATAGTGAACAACCCCATGATTAGATAGTGAACAACCCCATGATTAGATAGTGAACAACCCCATGATTAGATAGTGAACAACCCCATGATTAGATAGTGAACAATCCCATGATTAGATAGTGAACAATCCTAGTGAACCCATATGATTAACTAGTGAACAATCCCATGATTAGATAGTGAACAACCCCATGATTAGATAGTGAACAATCCCATGATTAGATAGTGAACAACCCCATGATTAGATAGTGAACAACCCCATGATTAGATAGTGAACAACCCCATGATTAGATAGATAGGAACAATCCCATGATTAGATAGTGAACAACCCCATGATTAGATAGTGAACAACCCCATGATTAGATAGTGAACAACCCCATGATTAGATAGTGAACAATCCCATGATTAGATAGATTAGTGAACAATCCCATGATTAGATAGTGAACAATCCCATGATTAGATAGTGAACAACCCCATGATTAGATAGTGAACAATCCCATGATTAGATAGTGAACAATCCCATGATTAGATAGTGAACAACCCCATGATTAGATAGTGAACAATCCCATGATTAGATAGTATGATTAGATAGTGAACAATCCCCATGATTAACTAGTGAACAATCCCATGATTAGATAGTGAACAATCCCATGATTAGATAGTGAACAATCCCATGATTAACTAGTGAACAACCCCATGATTAGATAGTGAACAATCCCATGATTAGTGAACAATCCCATGATTAGTGAACAACCCCATGATTAGATAGTGAACAATCCCATGATTAATCCCATGATTAGATAGTGAACAACCCCATGATTAGATAGTGAACAATCCCATGATTAGATAGTGAACAATCCCATGATTAGATAGTGAACAATCCCATGATTAGATAGTGAACAATCCCATGATTAGATAGTGAACAACCCCATGATTAGATAGTGAACAATCCCATGATTAGATAGTGAACAATCCCATGATTAGATAGTGAACAATCCCATGATTAGATAGTGAACAATCCCATGATTAGACTAGTGAACAATCCCATGATTAGATAGTGAACAATCCCATGATTAGATAGTGAACAATCCCATGATTAGATAGTGAACAATCCCATGATTAGATAGTGAACAACCCCATGATTAGATAGTGAACAACCCCATGATTAGATAGTGAACAACCCCATGATTAGATAGTGAACAATCCCATGATTAGATAGTGAACAATCCCATGATTAGATAGTGAACAACCCCATGATTAGATAGTGAACAATCCCATGATTAACTAGTGAACAATCCCATGATTAACTAGTGAACAACCCCATGATTAGATAGTGAACAACCCCATGATTAGATAGTGAACAACCCCATGATTAGATAGTGAACAATCCCATGATTAGATAGTGAACAACCCCATGATTAGATAGTGAACAATCCCATGATTAGATAGTGAACAACCCCATGATTAGCTAGTGAACAATCCCATGATTAGATAGTGAACAATCCCATGATTAGATAGTGAACAATCCCATGATTAGATAGTGAACAATCCCATGATTAGATAGTGAACAATCCCATGATTAGATAGTGAACAACCCCATGATTAGATAGTGAACAATCCCATGATTAGATAGTGAACAATCCCATGATTAGCTAGTGAACAATCCCATGATTAGATAGTGAACAACCCCATGATTAGATAGTGAACAACCCCATGATTAGATAGTGAACAACCCCATGATTAGATAGTGAACAATCCCATGATTAGATAGTGAACAATCCCATGATTAGATAGTGATGATTAACTAGTGAACAACCCCATGATTAGATAGTGAACAATCCCATGATTAGATAGTGAACAACCCCATGATTAGATAGTGAACAATCCCATGATTAGATAGTGAACAATCCCATGATTAGATAGTGAACAACCCCATGATTAGATATTATGATAGTGAACAATCCCATGATTAGATAGTGAACAACCCCATGATTAGATAGTGAACAACCCCATGATTAGATAGTGAACAATCCCATGATTATAGTGAACAATCCCATGATTAATAGTGAACAATGATTATGATTAGATAGTGAACAATTCCCATGATTAGATAGTGAACAATCCCATGATTAGATAGTGAACAATCCCATGATTAGATAGTGAACAACCCCATGATTAGATAGTGAACAACCCCATGATTAGATAGTGAACAATCCCATGATTAGATAGTGAACAATCCCATGATTAGATTAGTGAACAACCCCATGATTAGATAGTGAACAACCCCATGATTAGATAGTGAACAACCCCATGATTAGATATGAACAACCCCATGATTAGATAGTGAACAACCCCATGATTAGATAGTGAACAACCCATGATTAGATATGAACAACCCCATGATTAGATAGTGAACAATCCCATGATTAGATAGTGAACAATCCCATGATTAACTAGTGAACAATCCCATGATTAGATAGTGAACAATCCCATGATTAGATAGTGAACAACCCCTATGAACAACCCCATGATTAGATAGTGAACAACCCCATGATTAGATAGTGAACAATCCCATGATTGATTAACCCCTAGTGAACAACCCCATGATTAGATAGTGAACAACCCCATGATTAGATAGTGAACAATCCCATGATTAGATAGTGAACAACCCCATGATTAGATAGTGAACAACCCCATGATTAGATAGTGAACAACCCCATGATTAGATAGTGAACAATCCCATGATTTAGTGAACAACCCCATGATTAGATAGTGAACAACCCCATGATTAGATAGTGAACAACCACATGATTAGATAGTGAACAATCCCATGATTAGATAGTGAACAACCCCATGATTAGATAGTGAACAACCCCATGATTAGATAGTGAACAATCCCATGATTAGATAGTGAACAATCCCATGATTAGATAGTGAACAATCCCATGATTAGATAGTGAACAACCCCATGATTAGATAGTGAACAACCCCATGATTAGATAGTGAACAACCCCATGATTAGATAGTGAACAACCCCATGATTAGATAGTGAACAACCCCATGATTAGATAGTGAACAATCCCATGATTAGATAGTGAACAACCCCATGATTAGATAGTGAACAACCCCATGATTAGATAGTGAACAACCCCATGATTAGATAGTGAACAATCCCATGATTAACTAGTGAACAATCCCATGATTAGATAGTGAACAATCCCATGATTAGATAGTGAACAATCCCATGATTAACTAGTGAACAATCCCATGATTAGATAGTGAACAACCCCATGATTAGATAGTGAACAATCCCATAGATTAGATAGTGAACAACCCCATGATTAACTAGTGAACAATCCCATGATTAGATAGTGAACAATCCCATGATTAGATAGTGAACAACCCCATGATTAGATAGTGAACAACCCCCCATGATTAGATAGTGAACAACCCCATGATTAGATAGTGAACAACCCCATGATTAGATGATTAGATAGTGAACAATCCCATGATTAGATAGTGAACAATCCCCTAGTGAACAACCCCATGATTAGATAGTGAACAACCCCATGATTGATTAGATAGTGAACAATCCCATGATTAGATAGTGAACAACCCCATGATTAGATAGTGAACAATCCCATGATTAGATAGTGAACAACCCCATGATTAGATAGTGAACAACCCCATGATTAGATAGTGAACAACCCCATGATTAGATAGTGAACAA
The DNA here is from genome assembly GCF_023373465.1 of Oncorhynchus keta. Classification (NCBI taxonomy): domain Eukaryota; kingdom Metazoa; phylum Chordata; class Actinopteri; order Salmoniformes; family Salmonidae; genus Oncorhynchus; species Oncorhynchus keta. Next base: position 7,494 of record NW_026281563.1, read on the forward strand.
TCCCAGTGAACAATCCCATGATTAGATAGTGAACAATCCCATGATTTAGTGATGATTAGATAGTGAACAACCCCATGATTAGATAGTGAACAACCCCATGATTAGATAGTGAACAACCCCATGATTAGATAGTGAACAACCCCATGATTAGATAGTGAACAACCCCATGATTAGATAGTGAACAACCCCATGATTAGATAGTGAACAACCCCATGATTAGATAGTGAACAATCCCATGATTAGATAGTGAACAATCCCATGATTAGATAGTGAACAATCCCATGATTAGATAGTGAACAACCCCATGATTAGATAGTGAACAACCCCATGATTAGATAGTGAACAATCCCATGATTAGATAGTGAACAATCCCATGATTAGATAGTGAACAATCCCATGATTAGATAGTGAACAATCCCATGATTAGATAGTGAACAACCCCATGATTAGATAGTGAACAATCCCATGATTAACTAGTGAACAATCCCATGATTAGATAGTGAACAATCCCATGATTAGATAGTGAACAATCCCATGATTAGATAGTGAACAATCCCATGATTAGATAGTGAACATGATTAGATAGTGAACAATCCCATGATTAGATAGTGAACAACCCCATGATTAGATAGTGAACAACCCCATGATTAGATAGTGAACAACCCCATGATTAGATAGTGAACAACCCCCCATGATTGATTAGATAGTGAACAACCCCATGATTAGATAGTGAACAACCCCATGATTAGATAGTGAACAACCCCATGATTAGATAGTGAACAATCCCATGATTAGATAGTGAACAATCCCATGATTAGATAGTGAACAATCCCATGATTAGATAGTGAACAACCCCATGATTAGATAGTGAACAATCCCATGATTAGATAGTGAACAATCCCATGATTAGATAGTGAACAACCCCATGATTAGATAGTGAACAACCCCATGATTAGATAGTGAACAATCCCATGATTAGATAGTGAACAACCCCATGATTAGATAGTGAACAACCCCATGATTAACTAGTGAACAACCCCATGATTAGATAGTGAACAATCCCATGATTAGATAGTGAACAACCCCATGATTAGATAGTGAACAATCCCATGATTAATAGTGAACAACCCCATGATTAGATAGTGAACAATCCCATGATTAGATAGTGAACAACCCCATGATTAGATAGTGAACAATCCCATGATTAGATAGTGAACAATCCCATGATTAGATAGTGAACAATCCCATGATTAGATAGTGAACAACCCCATGATTAGATAGTGAACAACCCCATGATTAGATAGTGAACAATCCCATGATTAGATAGTGAACAACCCCATGATTAACTAGTGAACAACCCCATGATTAGATAGTGAACAATCCCATGATTAGCTAGTGAACAACCCCATGATTAGATAGTGAACAACCCCATGATTAGCTAGTGAACAATCCCATGATTAGATAGTGAACAACCCCATGATTAGATAGTGAACAACCCCATGATTAGATAGTGAACAACCCCATGATTAGATAGTGAACAATCCCATGATTAGATAGTGAACAACCCCATGATTAGATAGTGAACAACCCCATGATTAACTAGTGAACAATCCCATGATTAGATAGTGAAAAAACACACCAATCTCTTTCAGAAATGCTTTGAACAATAAAAGCTAATTTACTAACATTTCTGAAAAGTGATATATAGTGTTTTGGAATGAAACTCTTCTTATGTTTCCCCATCTGAGCTCAGAGTAGATGAGAGATGTAATGTTTGTCTCTGTTGTGTTGAAGACCAATCAAGCAGGAGAGACCAGCCTCCCCTGTTCCCAGCTGTGTGTCCATGAAGAGTGACCGGTCTATGGATCAACCTATAGAGTTTAGAGAGGGAGACTTTTCTACTGAACAAAGGTAAGAAGAACTCATGGGTCCTGGTCAGTGAGTTAAACAACACTGTCTCTAGTCATTTCTCCTCCCATTTTCCCATTTATTGTTGTTGTTTTCATAATCCATAGGCTAATCCTTTTGTCCATTTTCATAGTCCTAAAACAATATTAAACAAACACAACATTCCCTCCGTGTGTGTGTGTGTGTGTGTGTGTGTGTGTGTGTGTGTGTGTGTGTGTGTGTGTGTGTGTGTGTGTGTGTGTGTGTGTGTGTGTGTGTGTGTGTGTGTGTGTGTGTGTGTGTGTGTGTGTGTGTGTGTGTGTGTGTGTGTGTACTCCTGGATGAGGAGATGTAACCTCATGTTTGTCCACAGAAACCAACAGGGAGATCAGAGTCAGAGATTCTCAGTGGTCAGTCTTCCCAGAGTCATCAAACAGACCTGGCCTCCATATTCAGTGTATGTGGTCCTGTTATGTACATTTGTTTTTGTTTACCTCAAGTAAAGTTGATCTGTCAATCATTCATTAATGCGTTAATGAGAAAGCATTTATTCTCTTGCTTAACTTATTTACTTTATTTATTTCAGTTGCTTGAAGAGAAAATTCTGACATTTGTGAAGAACGAGCTGAAGATGTTCAAGAGGATTCTTAGTCCAGAACTCCCAGAAGGCTTTGAGAGTCAGAAGCAGGATAAGGAAGTGGTGGATGCTGAAGATGAGAAGCAGGAGAGCAGTGCTAGAGAGGGGGCTCTGAAGATCACACTGCACATCCTGAGGAAAATGAACCAGAAGGAGCTTGCTGACACACTGGAGAAATGTAAGATCTGTCTGCCTCATGTTGAATGATGTTTTATAACATTTAAAAGATGTAGCTAAAGTACAGCTAAAGTAGCTGTGTAACTCAATGATATTGTTGCAGCCTTAACACAACACCTCGTGACCTCATCAAGTAGCAGCAGGGATTTGTTGTGGTGATTAATTTAGAGAGAGAACATTAATAATACCATCAATAATACCAATAATAATATAATCAGTCACACCAGTCTGTAATGCATTATGAAAACATTTACACATTTATACAGTCAGTTAAGAGAATAAATTATTATAATTTACAACTTTATAACAGTCCTACAATACTGTAGGCATTAAAACAGATGTAATATTAATATCCTCTGTGTTATTTCTAGATTCAGATGAGCTTGCTGTGATTTGCCAACGTGAACTCAAATCTAATCTAAAGAAGAAGTTTCAATGTGTATTTGAGGGGATCGCTAAACAAGGAAACCCAACACTTCTCAATAAGATCTACACAGAGCTCTACATCACAGAGGGTGGAACAGGAGAGGTCAATAATGAACATGAGCTGAGACAGATTGAGACAACAACCAGGAAACAAGCAAGACCAGAGACTCCAATCAAATGTAACGACATCTTCAAACCCTTAACTGGACAAGACAAATGTATCAGAACTGTGCTGACAAAGGGAGTCGCTGGCATTGGAAAAACAGTCTCTGTGCAGAAGTTCATTCTGGACTGGGCTGAAGGAAAAGCAAATCAGGATGTCCAATTTGTATTTTCATTCCCTTTCCGGGAGCTGAATTTGATGAAAGAGGACAAACACACTTTCATTGAACTTCTTAATCACTTCTCAATGGAAACCAAACAATCAGGAATCTCCATCTACAACAAGTACAAAGTTCTGTTCATCTTTGATGGTCTGGATGAGTGCCGACTGCCCCTAGACTTCCAGAAGAACAAGATCTGTTGTGACGTCACAGAGTCAACCTCAGTGGATGTTCTGCTGACAAATCTCATCAAGGGAAATCTGCTTCCCTCTGCTCTCCTCTGGATAACTACCCGACCTGCAGCAGCCAATAAGATCCCTTCAGGGTGTGTTGACCAGGTGACAGAGGTACGAGGGTTCAATGACCCACAGAAGGAGGAGTACTTCAGGAAGAGATTCAGGGATGAGGACCTGGCCAACAGAATCATCTCACACATAAAGACATCAAGGAGTCTCCACATCATGTGCCACATTCCAGTCTTCTGTTGGATTTCTGCAACAGTCCTTGAACACATGCTGGAACATAAGAGAGAAGAGATGCCCAAGACTCTGACTGAGATGTACACACACCTTGTGGTGTTTCATACCAAACAGAAGAATGAAAAGTATCTTGGGAAAGAAGAGACAGGTCCACACTGGAATAAAGAGAGCATTCTGTCACTGGGAAAACTGGCTTTTCAACAGCTTGTGAAGGGCAATCTGATTTTCTATGAAGAAGACCTGAAAGAGGCTGGCATTGATGTCAATGAAGCCTCAGTGTACTCAGGATTGTGCACACAGCTCTTTAAAGAGGAATGTGGGCTGTACCAGTACAAGGTGTACTGCTTTGTTCATCTGAGCATTCAGGAGTTTCTGGCTGCTGTATATGTGTTCCTCTCATTCATCAACAACAATGAGCATCTAATGGACAAACTGCAAACAAAGTCCAGGATCTTTTCTTTGCTCTTCAGAGACAATGCTGAAGTTACTTTCTACAAGAGTGCTGTGGATAAAGCCTTACAAAGTGAGACGGGAAACCTGGACCTTTTCCTCCGCTTCCTTCTGGGCCTCTCACTGGAGTCCAATCAGAAGCACTTACAAGGTCTACTGACAAAGACAAGAAGCAGCTCACAGAGCCATGAAGAAACAGTCAATTACATCAAGGAGAAGATCAGGGAGAATCCCTCTCCAGAGAGGAGCATCAATCTGTTCCACTGTCTGAATGAACTGAATGACCATTCTCTAGTGGAGGAGATCCAAAGATACCTGAGATCAGGAAGTCTCTCAAAACCCAAACTGTCACCTGCACAGTGGTCAGCTCTGGTCTTTGTGTTGCTGACTTCAGAAAAGGAGCTGGATGTGTTTGACCTGAAGAAATACTCCAGATCAGAGGAAGGTCTTCTGAGGCTGCTGCCAGTGGTCAAAGCCTCCAGAGTTGTTCTGTGAGTAAATATCAGAACTAATCATCAGGAAGAAATATTAATTTTTGAGTAATCTGCATTATAATATGTATATAATATTATATTGAATAATATTGAATAAATGCATTGATTTTCACATTAGTATAACAATATGACCATACAATTCTAGGAGATGGAAGATGAATCTATATGTTCTTTGAGAGAATAAACCAAATGCATCTACCATTGTCCTTCTACACTACTGGTGTTAAATTAACAGTGTGTTTGTGAAGTCATGATGATCTCTTTGTCAGGCTGTCAGGCTGTGGAGTCACAGAGGAAGGCTGTGCTTCTCTGGTCTCAGCTCTGGAGTCAAACCCCTCACACCTGAGAGAGCTGGACCTGAGTAACAATGACCTGAAGGATTCAGGAGTGAAGCTGCTCTCTGCTGGACTGGGGAATCCCCACTGTAAACTGGAGACTCTGAGGTCAGTATTCCTGTAGTTGGTCAACAAGTGATAACTGTTCACCAGATCCACATGTGTTTACCAGACACACATAGTCCACACCATATGTGTTTGGACAGTGAAGCTTACAGTTTAAATGTGGTGCTCTGCTCCAGCATTTTGGATTTGAGATATAATGTTTCATATTAGGAGACAGTACAGAATGTCACCTTTTATTTGAGGGAATTCATATTATATTTTACTGTTTAGTTAAAAATAGTTATGTTTCCATTTGAATAAGTCTGTTATAGAGGCACAAATATCAGTATATTCAGCTAATCTCCTCTGAATGCAAAAATATTGGTAATGGTGAGAGGTTAGCATGTTTTGTTGATAGTCCTGTTATTGGTAATGGTGAGAGGTTAGCATGTTTTGTTGTATCCTCTGTTATTGATTAAAATAAAAAAAAATGGTGAGAGGTTAGCATGTTTTGTACATTTATTTTTCAATAATAGCCTCTGTTATTGGTAATGGTTAGAGGTTAGCATGTTTTGTTGAAGCCTCTGTTATTGGTAATGGTGAGAGGTTAGCATGTTTTGTTGTAGCCTCTGTTATTGGTAATGGTGAGAGGTTAGCATGTTTTGTTGTAAAGTCTCTGTTATTGGTAATGGTGAGAGGTTAGCATGTTTTGTTGTAGCCTCTGTTATTGGTAATGGTGAGAGGTTAGCATGTTTTGTTGTGAAAACGCCCCATTGAAGGAGTCCTCTGTTATTGGTAATGGTGAGAGGTTAGCATGTTTTGTTGTAACCTCTGTTATTGGTAATGGTGAGAGGTTAGCATGTTTTGTTGTATCCTCTGTTATTGGTAATGGTGAGAGGTCAGCATGTTTTGTTGTATCCTCTGTTATTGGTAATGGTGAGAGGTTAGCATGTTTTGTTTGTAGCCTCTGTTATTGGTAATGGTGAGAGGTTAGCATGTTTTGTTGTAGCCTCTGTTATTGGTAATGGTGAGAGGTTAGCATGTTTTGTTGTAGCCTATGTTATTGGTAATGGTGAGAGGTTAGCATGTTTTGTTGTATCCTCTGTTATTGGTAATGGTGAGAGGTTAGCATGTTTTGTTGTAGCCTCTGTTATTGGTAATGGTGAGAGGTTAGCATGTTTGTTGTAGCCTCTGTTATTGGTAATGGTGAGAGGTTAGCATGTTTTGTTGTAGTCTCTGTTATTGGTAATGGTGAGAGGTTAGCATGTTTTGTTGTAGCCTCTGTTATTGGTAATGGTGAGAGGTTAGCATGTTTTGTTGTAGCCTCTGTTATTGGTAATGGTGAGAGGTTAGCATGTTTTGTTGTAGCCTCTGTTATTGGTAATGGTGAGAGGTTAGCATGTTTTGTTGTAGTCTCTGTTATTGGTAATGGTGAGAGGTTAGCATGTTTTGTTGTAGTCTCTGTTTTTGGTAATGGTGAGAGGTTAGCATGTTTTGTTGTAGTCTCTGTTATTGGTAATGGTGAGAGGTTAGCATGTTTTGTTGTAGTCTCTGTTATTGGTAATGGTGAGAGGTTAGTATGTTTTGTTGTAGCCTCTGTTATTGGTAATGGTGAGAGGTTAGCATGTTTTGTTGTAGTCTCTGTTATTGGTAATGGTGAGAGGTTAGCATGTTTTGTTGTAGTCTCTGTTATTGGTAATGGTGAGAGGTTAGCATGTTTTGTTGTATCCTCTGTTATTGGTAATGGTGAGAGGTTAGCATGTTTTGTTGTAGTCTCTGTTATTGGTAATGGTGAGAGGTTAGCATGTTTTGTTGTAGTCTCTGTTATTGGTAATGGTGAGAGGTTAGCATGTTTTGTTGTAGTCTCTGTTATTGGTAATGGTGAGAGGTTAGCATGTTTTGTTGTAGTCTCTGTTATTGGTAATGGTGAGAGGTTAGCATGTTTTGTTGTAGCCTCTGTTATTGGTAATGGTGAGGTTAGCATGTTTTGTTGTAGCCTCTGTTATTGGTAATGGTGAGAGGTTAGCATGTTTTGTTGTAGCCTCTGTTATTGGTAATGGTGAGAGGTTAGTATGTTTTGTTGTAACCTCTGTTATTGGTAATGGTGAGAGGTTAGCATGTTTTGTTGTAGCCTCTGTTATTGGTGAGAGGTTAGCATGTTTTGTTGTAGCCTCTGTTATTGGTAATGGTGAGAGGTTAGCATGTTTTTGTTGTAGCCTCTGTTATTGGTAATGGTGAGAGGTTAGTATGTTTTGTTGTAACCTCTGTTATTGGTAATGGTGAGAGGTTAGCATGTTTTGTTTAGCATGTTTTGTGGTGTAGCCTCTGTTATTGGTAATGGTGAGAGGTTAGCATGTTTTGTTGTAGCCTCTGTTATGGTAATGGTGAGAGGTTAGTATGTTTTGTTGTGGTAATGGTGAGAGATTAGCATGTTTTGTTGTAGCCTCTGTTATTGGTAATGGTGAGAGGTTAGCATGTGTTGTTGTAGTCTCTGTAACTTTCTCACTCATTATTATTCATAATTCATCCATGGTTTGTATTAATCAAGGCATCATCAGATTAATTTATTTTATTTATTTATTAGAAACATCTGAAAATTACTTCAGTCACTGTGGACTGTATAGCTTCACTGTCTAAATAGATATGATGTGGACTGTATACTCAATACAATCTAAATCTGATACCTCACTGTCTAAATAGATATGGTGTGGACTGTATACTCAATACAATCTAAATCTGATTCCTCACTGTCTAAATAGATATGGTGTGGACTGTATACTCAATACAATCTAAATCTGATACCTCACTGTCTAAATAGATATGGTGTGGACTGTATACTCAATACAATCTAAATCTGATACCTCACTGTCTAAATAGATATGGTGTGGACTGTATACTCAATACAATCTAAATCTGATACCTCACTGTCTAAATAGATATGGTGTGGACTGTATACTCAATACAATCTAAATCTGATACCTCACTGTCTAAATAGATATGGTGTGGACTGTATACTCAATCTAAATCTGATTCCTCACTGTCTGTCTTCTGACTGATACTGCTTTTTAAACTGGTCTGGTCAGTCTACTATAATATTTGTACTATACATGTTTCTATCTGCAGGCAATACTTTGATCATTTGTCATTTTTTATGATGATACACTATTTTATGAATAGATATGGCAGGTTTCAGGACACTGATATATCTGAATATGTTGAAAAAATATTCTGCCACTATTTTCACCACCAAAGAATATCAGTGTGATTTTAATATGATTTGACTCTTTACAGGCTGTCAGGCTGTCTAGTCACAGAGGAAGGCTGTGCTTCTCTGGTCTCAGCTCTGAGGTCAAACCCCTCACACCTGAGAGAGCTGGATCTGAGCTACAATCACCCAGGAGACTCAGGAGTCAGACTGCTCTCTGCTGGACTGGAGGATCCACACTGCAGACTGGAGAAACTCAAGTATGTAGAGGGTTTATGTCAATGTTCATATCAGACATGTTTGACTTATCAGGCTGGTTAAGACAAACATTCTGACCAACACTTGGACAAAGTTATATGATAACAAAGTTCAGTGTAAATCTCTCAATGACTCTGGACACACTGGACACAGACAAACGGGACAAACACACACTGGACACACACACACTGGACAAACACACACTGGACACACACTGGACACACACACACACAGGACACACACACTGGACTCACGCACACACACAGGACACACACACTGGACACACACACACACAGGACACACACACACTGGACACACACACACGCTGGACTCACACAGACACACACACACACTGGACACACACTGGACACACTGGACACACACACACTGGACACACACACTCTGGACACACACACTCTGGACACACACATACTGGACACACACACACTCTGGACACACACACACTGGACACACACACACTGGACACACACTGGACACACACACTCTGGACACACACACACTGTACACACACTCTGGACACACACACTGGACACACACACTCTGGACACACACACACTGGACTCACACACAATGGACACACACAGACACACACTGGACACACACAGACAAACATTCGCTTGATATATGCTATATACGTGTGTGTGTGTGTGTGTGTGTGTGTGTGTGTGTGTGTGTGTGTGTGTGCACTGTGTGTGTGTGTGTGTGTGTGTGTGTGTGTGTGTGTGTGTGTGTGTATGTACGTGTGTGTGTGTGTGTGTGTGTGTGTGTGTGTGTCTGTGTGTGTGTGTGTGTGTGTGTGTGTATCCTCAATGACTGTCTGTTCTTCTGCTTACCGCTACAGTGTGGAACATGGTGGAGAGAACAGAATGAAACCTGGACTTAGAAAATGTGAGTGTTGACTGCTGTGAAGAATATGACTAAGAATAAGTCTTAATTCAAGTTAAGTCAAAGTCAAAGACCACCATCATTACTTACTCGGTCATATTAAATATCAGCTGTAGTTCTACAGAAGCAGAAATCAGGGACACCAAAGTTTACAAAGAGTTGATTTGACTGGACAAAGTTATATGTGTGTGTGTGTGTGTGTGTGTGTGTGTGTGTGTGTGTGTGTGTGTGTGTGTGTGTGTGTGTGTGTGTGTGTGTGTGTGTGTGTGTGTGTGTGTGTGTAATTAATGGGAATAAGTGTGTTTTATATTACCATACAGTATAACATATTTTTATTTATTTCACCTTTATTTAACCAGGTAGGCAAGTTGAGAACAAGTTCTCATTTACAATTGTTGACCTGGCCAAGATAAAGCAAAGCAGTTTGACAGATACAACGACACAGAGTTACACATGGAGTAAACAAACATACAGTCAATAATACAGTATAAACAAGTCTATATACAATGTGAGCAAATGAGGTGAGAAGGGAGGTAAAGGCAAAAAGGCCATGGTGGCAAAGTAAATACAATATAGCAAGTAAAACACTGGAATGGTAGTTTTGCAATGGAAGAATGTGCAAAGTAGAAATAAAAATAATGGGGTGCAAAGGAGCAAAATAAATAAATAAATTAAATACAGTTGGGAAAGAGGTAGTTGTTTGGGCTAAATATGATCATTCAACAAGTCTCAAGTTACCATAACTTCTCCTTTTGATACCTAGAAACATCTACATTAAATTAATTAGTGAAAAGTGAGTTAACATTCTAATGTGAATGATGATGATTTCTAATATTGTGTCTGGTTTCATCCATCAGATGTCTGTGATCTCACACTGGACCCAAACACAGTAAACAGACTCCTCTCTCTGTCTGAGGAGAACAGAAAGGTGACACGTAGGAGAGAGAAGCAGCCGTATCCTGATCACCCAGAGAGATTTGAGGACCGTAGACAAGTGCTGTGTAGAGAGGGTCTGACTGGTCGCTGTTACTGGGAGGTGGAGTGGAGTGGGGAAGAGGCTGATATAGGAGTGACATATAAAGGAATCAGCAGGAGAGGAAGGGGTGATGACTGTAGGCTTGGATCCAATGACAAGTCCTGGAGTCTGAACTGCTATGACAACCGTTACTCTGCCTGTCACAATAATAATCACACTACCATAGACGTCCCCTCCTCCAGCTCCCACAGAGTAGGAGTGTATCTGGACTGGCCAGCCGGCACTCTGTCCTTCTATAGAGCCTCCTCTGACACACTGACCCACCTGATCACATTCACCTCCACATTCACTGAGCCCCTCTATCCAGGGTTTGGGGTTTGTTTTACTCCAACTCGGTGTCTCTCTGTCAGTGATACACACTTTGGGCTTTGGGGACTTTGAAATAATATTAATATTATATATATATTATACTTACACACACACACTGGACACACACACACTGGACACACACACACTGGACACACACACACTGGACAAAAACACACACTGGACACACACACACACTGGACAAACACACACACACACACTGAACACACACACACACACACACACTGGACACACACACACACACACACACACACACACACACACACACACACACACACACACACACACACACACACACACACACACACACACACACACACACACACACACACACACACAGAACAAACTGTTTTCACAATTAACAGGCTTTTCTTGTTTCAAGTATGTTTTATTATGAAAAGTACAATATATCCTTGTATACTTGTACAACTATGGAGCGTATGTCCATATATAATTGAAAATAATTATACAATTTGTTAATCAACATAAAAGAAAACAAATTATCACATTGGTATTTTAACAGTGTTTTTGTAAGAGGTCCTGGGTCAAAATCACAATTATAGGAAGACGCGCATGTGTGTGTGTGTCCTGTGTGTCTGTGTGTCCAATGTGTGTGTGTGTCCTGTGTGTCTGTGTCCTGTGTGTGTGTGTCCTGTATGAGAATGTGTCCTGTGTGTGTGTCCAGCAGGTGTGTGTGTTTGTCCAGTGAGTGTGTGTGTCCAGTGTGTGTGTTTGTCCAGTGAGTGTGTGTGTCCAGTGTGTGTGTCCAGCAGGTGTGTGTGTTTGTTTGTCCAGTGTGTGTTTGTTTGTCCAATGCGTGTGTTTTGTGTGTGTGTGTGTGTGTGTGTGTGTGTGTGTGTGTGTGTGTGTGTGTATGTGTGTGTGTATGTGTGTGTGTGTGTGTGTGTGTGTGTGTGTGTGTGTGTGTGTGTGTGTGTGTGTGTGTGTGTGTGTGTGTGTGTGTGTGTGTGTGTGTGTGTGTGTGTGTGTGTGTGAGAGAGTTAACAGGACTTTCGATAAGAATGACACACACAGCCCTGATTCCATTTTCTGCTTTGTATTTCAATGAGGTCTTAGTGGAATAGTGACTCTCTGAGAGATACGAGTTGCTGTGTAAACTTTTGTTATTGACCAAATACTTATTTTCCACCACAATTTGCAAATAAATTAATAAAAAATGTGATTTTCTGGATTTTTTCTTCTCATTTTGTCTGTCATAGTTGAAGTGTACCTATGATGAAAATTACAGGCCTCTCTCATCTCTCATCTTTTTAACTTAAGTGGGAGAACTTGCACAATTGGTGGCTGACTGAATACTTTTGCCCCACTGTAGTTGGTCACGCCTGTGTTAACACAATGTGTTGTGATGATAGTTGGCCAAGCCTGTGTTAACACAATGTGTTGTGATGATAGTTGGCCAAGCCTGTGTTAACACAATGTGTTGTGATGATAGTTGGCCAAGCCTGTGTTAACACAATGTGTTGTGATGATAGTTGACCCAGCCTGTGTTAACACAATGTGTTGTGATGATAGTTGGCCCAGCCTGTGTTAACACAATGTGTTGTGATGATAGTTGGCCCAGCCTGTTGTGATGATAGTTGGCCCAGCCTGTTGTGATGATAGTTGGCCCAGCCTGTTGTGATGATAGTTGGCCCAGGCTGTTGTGATGATAGTTGGCCCAGCCTGTTGTGATGATAGTTGGCCAAGCCTGTGTTAACACAATGTGTTGTGATGATAGTTGGCCAAGCCTGTGTTAACACAATGTGTTGTGATGATAGTTGGCCAAGCCTGTGTTAACACAATGTGTTGTGATGATAGTTGGCCAAGCCTGTGTTAACACAATGTGTTGTGATGATAGTTGGCCCAGCCTGTTGTGATGATAGTTGGCCCAGCCTGTGTTAACACAATGTGTTGTGATGATAGTTGGCCCAGCCTGTGTTAACACAATGTGTTGTGATGATAGTTGGCCAAGCCTGTGTTAACACAATGTGTTGTGATGATAGTTGGTCACGCCTGTGTTAACACAATGTGTTGTGATGATAGTTGGCCCAGCCTGTGTTAACACAATGTGTTGTGATGATAGTTGGCCAAGCCTGTGTTAACACAATGTGTTGTGATGATAGTTGGTCACGCCTGTGTTAACACAATGTGTTGTGATGATAGTTGGCCCAGCCTGTGTTAACACAATGTGTTGTGATGATAGTTGACCCAGCCTGTGTTAACACAATGTGTTGTGATGATAGTTGGCCCAGCCTGTGTTAACACAATGTGTTGTGATGATAGTTGGCCCAGCCTGTTGTGATGATAGTTGGCCCAGCCTGTTGTGATGATAGTTGGCCCAGCCTGTTGTGATGATAGTTGGCCAAGCCTGTGTTAACACAATGTGTTGTGATGATAGTTGGCCAAGCCTGTGTTAACACAATGTGTTGTGATGATAGTTGGCCCAGCCTGTGTTAACACAATGTGTTGTGATGATAGTTGACCCAGCCTGTGTTAACACAATGTGTTGTGATGATAGTTGGCCAAGCCTGTTGTGATGATAGTTGGCCCAGCCTGTGTTAACACAATGTGTTGTGATGATAGTTGGCCCAGCCTGTTGTGATGATAGTTGGCCCAGCCTGTTGTGATGATAGTTGGCCCAGCCTGTTGTGATGATAGTTGGCCCAGCCTGTTGTGATGATAGTTGGCCCAGCCTGTTGTGATGATAGTTGGCCAAGCCTGTGTTAACACAATGTGTTGTGATGATAGTTGGCCAAGCCTGTGTTAACACAATGTGTTGTGATGATAGTTGGCCAAGCCTGTGTTAACACAATGTGTTGTGATGATAGTTGGCCAAGCCTGTGTTAACACAATGTGTTGTGATGATAGTTGGCCCAGCCTGTGTTAACACAATGTGTTGTGATGATAGTTGGCCAAGCCTGTGTTAACACAATGTGTTGTGATGATAGTTGACCCAGCCTGTGTTAACACAATGTGTTGTGATGATAGTTGGCCCAGCCTGTGTTAACACAATGTGTTGTGATGATAGTTGGCCCAGCCTGTGTTAACACAATGTGTTGTGATGATAGTTGGCCCAGCCTGTGTTAACACAATGTGTTGTGATGATAGTTGGCCCAGCCTGTTGTGATGATAGTTGGCCCAGCCTGTTGTGATGATAGTTGGCCCAGCCTGTTGTGATGATAGTTGGCCCAGCCTGTGTTAACACAATGTGTTGTGATGATAGTTGGCCAAGCCTGTTGTGATGATAGTTGGCCCAGCCTGTGTTAACACAATGTGTTGTGATGATAGTTGGCCCAGCCTGTGTTAACACAATGTGTTGTGATGATAGTTGGCCCAGCCTGTGTTAACACAATGTGTTGTGATGATAGTTGGCCAAGCCTGTGTTAACACAATGTGTTGGGCCTCATTATGAATGGTTAAGGTTTGGGGTAGAGTTTAAACATTAAGTTTAGGGCCTCATTATGAATGGTTAAGGTGTGGGATAGAGTTTAAACATTAAGATTAGGGCCTCATTATGAATGGTTAAGGTTTGGGATAGAGTTAAAACATTAAGTTTAGGGCCTCATTATGAATGGTTAAGGTTTGGGATAGAGTTTAAACATTAAGTTTAGCCCCTCATTATGAATGGTTAAGGTTTGGGATAGAGTTTAAACATTAAGTTTAGGGCCTCATTATGAATGGTTAAGGTTTGGGATAGAGATTAACCAGAATGTTTAGGGCCTCATTATGAATGGTTAAGTTTTGGGATAGAGTTTAAACATTACGTTTAGGGCCTCATTATGAATGGTTAAGGTTTGGGATAGAGTTTAAACATTAAGATTAGGCCTCATTATGAATGGTTAAGGTTTGGGATAGAGTTTAAACAGAATGTTTAGGGCCTCATTATGAATGGTTACGTTTTGGGATAGAGTTTGAGCATTAAGTTTAGGGCCTCATTATGAATGGTTAAGGTTTGGGATAGAGTTTAAACATTAAGTTTAGGGCCTCATTATGAATGGTTAAGGTTTGGGATAGAGTTATAACAGAATGTTTAGGGCCTCATTATGAATGGTTAAGGTTTGGGATAGAGTTATAACAGAATGTTTAGGGCCTCATTATGAATGGTTAAGGTTTGGGATAGAGTTATAACAGAATGTTTGGGGCCTCATGATGAATTGTTAAGGTTTGGGATAGAGTTATAACAGAATGTTTAGGGCCTCATTATGAATGGCTAAGGTTTGGGATAGAGTTAAAACATTACGTTTAGGGCCTCATTATGAATGGTTAAGGTTTGGGATAGAGTTTAAACATTAAGATTAGGGCCTCATTATGAATGGTTAAGGTTTGGGATAGAGTTTAAACATTAAGATTAGGGCCTCATTATGAATGGTTAAGGTTTGGGATAGAGTTTAAACATTAAGATTAGGGCCTCATTATGAATGGTTAAGGTTTGGGATAGAGTTTGAACATTAAGTTTAGGGCCTCATTATGAATGGCTAAGGTTTGGGATAGAGTTTAAACATTAAGTTTAGGGCCTCATTATGAATGGTTAAGGTTTGTGATAGAGTTTAAACATTAAGTTTAGGGCCTCATTATGAATGGTTAAGGTTTGGGATAGAGTTATAACAGAACGTTTAGGGCCTCATTGTGAATGGTTAAGGTTTGGGATAGAGTTATAACATTAAGTTTAGGGCCTCATTATGAATGGTTAAGGTTTGGGATAGAGTTATAACAGAATGTTTAGGGCCTCATTATGAATGGTTAAGGTTTGGGATAGAGTTATAACAGAATGTTTAGGGCCTCATTATGAATGGTTAAGGTTTGGGATAGAGTTATAACAGAATGTTTAGGGCCTCATTATGAATGGTTAAGGTTTGGGATAGAGTTTAAACATTAAGTTTAGGGCCTCATTATGAATGGTTAAGGTTTGGGATAGAGTTATAACAGAATGTTTAGGGCCTCATTATGAATGGTTAAGGTTTGGGATAGAGTTATAACAGAATGTTTAGGGCCTCATTACGAATGGTTAAGGTTTGGGATAGAGTTATAACAGAACGTTTAGGGGCTCATTATGAATGGTTAAGGTTTGGGATAGAGTTATAACAGAACGTTTAGGGCCTCATTATGAATGGTTAAGGTTTGGGATAGAGTTTAAACATTAAGATTAGGGCCTCATTATGAATGGTTAAGGTTTGGGATAGAGTTTAAACAGAATGTTTAGGGCCTCATTATGAATGGTTAAGTTTTGGGATAGAGTTTGAGCATTAAGTTTAGGGCCTCATTATGAATGGTTAAGGTTTGGGATAGAGTTTAAACATTAAGTTTAGGGCCTCATTATGAATGGTTAAGGTTTGGGATAGAGTTATAACAGAATGTTTAGGGCCTCATTATGAATGGTTAAGGTTTGGGATAGAGTTATAACAGAATGTTTAGGGCCTCATTATGAATGGTTAAGGTTTGGGATAGAGTTATAACAGAATGTTTGGGGCCTCATGATGAATTGTTAAGGTTTGGGATAGAGTTATAACAGAATGTTTAGGGCCTCATTATGAATGGCTAAGGTTTGGGATAGAGTTAAAACATTACGTTTAGGGCCTCATTATGAATGGTTAAGGTTTGGGATAGAGTTTAAACATTAAGATTAGGGCCTCATTATGAATGGTTAAGGTTTGGGATAGAGTTTAAACATTAAGATTAGGGCCTCATTATGAATGGTTAAGGTTTGGGATAGAGTTTAAACATTAAGATTAGGGCCTCATTATGAATGGTTAAGGTTTGGGATAGAGTTTGAACATTAAGTTTAGGGCCTCATTATGAATGGCTAAGGTTTGGGATAGAGTTTAAACATTAAGTTTAGGGCCTCATTATGAATGGTTAAGGTTTGTGATAGAGTTTAAACATTAAGTTTAGGGCCTCATTATGAATGGTTAAGGTTTGGGATAGAGTTATAACAGAACGTTTAGGGCCTCATTGTGAATGGTTAAGGTTTGGGATAGAGTTATAACATTAAGTTTAGGGCCTCATTATGAATGGTTAAGGTTTGGGATAGAGTTATAACAGAATGTTTAGGGCCTCATTATGAATGGTTAAGGTTTGGGATAGAGTTATAACAGAATGTTTAGGGCCTCATTATGAATGGTTAAGGTTTGGGATAGAGTTTAAACATTAAGTTTAGGGCCTCATTATGAATGGTTAAGGTTTGGGATAGAGTTATAACAGAATGTTTAGGGCCTCATTATGAATGGTTAAGGTTTGGGATAGAGTTATAACAGAATGTTTAGGGCCTCATTACGAATGGTTAAGGTTTGGGATAGAGTTATAACAGAACGTTTAGGGGCTCATTATGAATGGTTAAGGTTGGGATAGAGTTATAACAGAACGTTTAGGGCCTCATTATGAATGGTTAAGGTTTGGGTGTAACGGCTTTCTTCCTGTGAAGGAGACCAAAACACAGCGTGGTTGAAGTTCATGGTTCTTTAATAAGAGACACATGAACAAACTGCAAAACAATAAATGTGGCAAAACCGAAACAGCCCCATCTGGTGCAGTAAACACAAAGACAGGAAACAACCACCCACAAAACCCAACACAAAACAGTCCCATCTGGTGCAGTAAACACAAAGACAGGAAACAACCACCCACAAAACCCAACACAAAACAGTCCCATCTGGTGCAGCAAACACAAAGACAGGAAACAACCACCCACAAAACCCAACACAAAACAGTCCCATCTGGTGCAGCAAACACAAAGACAGGAAACAACCACCCACAAAACCCAACACAAAACAGTCCCATCTGGTGCAGTAAACACAAAGACAGGAAACAACCACCCACAAAACCCAACACAAAACAGTCCCATCTGGTGCAGCAAACACAAAGACAGGAAACAACCACCCACAAAACCCAACACAAAACAGTCCCATCTGGTGCAGCAAACACAAAGACAGGAAACAACCACCCACAAAACCCAACACAAAACAGTCCCATCTGGTGCAGCAAACACAAAGACAGGAAACAACCACCCACAAACCCAACACAAAACAGCCCCATCTGGTGCAGTAAACACAAAGACAGGAAACAACCACCCACAAAACCCAACACAAAACAGGCTACCTAAATATGGTTCCCAATCAGAGACAATGACTAACACCTGCCTCTGATTGAGAACCATAACATAGAATGCCCACCCAGCTCACGTCCTGACCAATACTAAAACAAGGAAAACACAAAAGAACTATGGTCAGAACGTGACAGCCCCCCCTCTCCCCAAGGTGCGGACTCTGACCGCACAAGCTGAATCTATAGGGGAGGGTCTGGGTTTTGTGGGAGAAAGATGTACATATAGGGAGGAACATAATACTGTAACACAAGAGAAAGATACACTTAGAGTGCATTTGCCATTCTGGTAAAATGCTATGTCTATTGTATAGGACAGGAGGCCAGAGTAAGGCCATGAGAGCATAGGACAGCTGGACAAACCAGAGTAAGGCCATGAGAGCATAGGACAGCTGGACAAACCAGAGTAAGGCCATGAGAGCATAGGACAGCTGGACAAACCAGAGTAAGGCCATGAGAGCATAGGACAGCTGGACAAACCAGAGTAAGGCCATGAGAGCATAGGACAGCTGGACAAACCAGAGTAAGGCCATGAGAGCATAGGACAGCTGGACAAACCAGAGTAAGGCCATGAGAGCATAGGACAGCTGGACAAACCAGAGTAAGGCCATGCGAGCATAGGACAGCTGGACAAACCAGAGTAAGGCCATGAGAGCATAGGACAGCTGGACAAACCAGAGTAAGGCCATGAGAGCATAGGACAGCTGGACAAACCAGAGTAAGGCCATGAGAGCATAGGACAGCTGGACAAACCAGAGTAAGGCCATGAGAGCATAGGACAGCTGGACAAACCAGAGTAAGGCCATGAGAGCATAGGACAGCTGGACAAACCAGAGTAAGGCCATGAGAGCATAGGACAGCTGGACAAACCAGAGTAAGGCCATGAGAGCATAGGACAGCTGGACAAACCAGAGTAAGGCCATGAGAGCATAGGACAGCTGGACAAACCAAGGTCAAAGGAGGGGGTCAGCCAAATGACCAACGGATGGACTATAGACATAGGACATATATCTTTAGGACATGAAGAGAAGAGGCACATAGTCTACGAGTCCTAATAAGGACAGACATACCAAAGAACACACCAAGCTGAACATAAGGGGCCCATAGGATAAGATGGGCATGTATTATTTTGGGACATGAAGAGGTCCTGTCACCATTATAACTTGACTGAAAGCAGATATGGGCGTTATTGGGCGTGAACAAGCAGGAAGCACATATTGAAAGATAATGGTGGCAGATGGACTGAGGGAAGTAACTTCATTTGCATGTGGGATGGACTCATATGCTGTGTGTATAAAAACAGAGCCAGTGCTCTTCATTCGTCAACACATCATCCTCATCAACACATCATCCTCATCAACACATCATCCTCATCAACACATCATCCTCATCAACACATCATCCTCATCAACACATCATCCTCATCAACACATCATCCTCATCAACACATCATCCTCATCAACACATCATCCTCATCAACACATCATCCTCATCAACACATCATCCTCATCAACACATCATCCTCATCATAACTCAACACATCATCCTCATCAACACATCATCCTCATCAACACATCATCCTCATCAACACATAATCCTCATCATAACTCAACACATCATCCTCATCAACACATCATCCTCATCAACACATCATCCTCATCAACACATCATCATCATCAACACATCATCCTCATCAACAAATCATCCTCATCAACACATCATCCTCATCAACACATCATCCTCATCAACACATCATCCTCATCAACACATCATCCTCATCATACATCATCCTCATCAACACATCATCCTCATCAACACATCATCCTCATCAACACATCATCCTCATCAACACATCATCCTCATCAACACATCATCCTCATCAACACATCATCCTCATCAACACATCATCCTCATCAACACATCATCCTCATCAACACATCATCCTCATCAACACATCATCCTCATCAACACATCATCCTCATCAACACATCATCCTCATCAACACATCATCCTCATCAACACATCATCCTCATCAACACATCATCCTCATCATAGATCATCACATTTACATTTACATTACATTTAAGTCATTTAGCAGACGCTCTTATCCAGAGCGACTTATAAATTGGTGCATTCACCTTATGACATCCAGTGGAACAGTCACTTTACATCTAAATCTTAAAGGGGGGTGAGAGGGATTACTTACCCTATCCTAGGTATTCCTTGAAGAGGTGGGGTTTCAGGTGTCTCCGGAAGGTGGTGATTGACTCCGCTGTCCTGGCGTCGTGAGGGAGTTTGTTCCACCATTGGGGGCCAGAGCAGCGAACAGTTTTGACTGGGCTGAGCGGGAACTGTACTTCCTCAGTGGTAGGGAGGCGAGCAGGCCAGAGGTGGATGAACGCAGTGCCCTTGTTTGGGTGTAGGGCCTGATCAGAGCCTGGAGGTACTGAGGTGCCGTTCCCCTCACAGCTCCGTAGGCAAGCACCATGGTCTTGTAGCGGATGCGAGCTTCAACTGGAAGCCAGTGGAGAGAGCGGAGGAGCGGGGTGACGTGAGAGAACTTGGGAAGGTTGAACACCAGACGGGCTGCGGCGTTCTGGATGAGTTGTAGGGGTTTAATGGCACAGCCAGGAGCCCAGCCAACAGCGAGTTGCAGTAATCCAGACGGGAGATGACAAGTGCCTGGATTAGGACCTGCGCCGCTTCCTGTGTGAGGCAGGGTCGTACTCTGCGGATGTTGTAGAGCATGAACCTACAGGAACGGGCCACCGCCTTGATGTTAGTTGAGAACGACAGGGTGTTGTCCAGGATCACGCCAAGGTTCTTAGCGCTCTGGGAGGAGGACACAATGGAGTTGTCAACCGTGATGGCGAGATCATTGAACGGGCAGTCCTTCCCCGGGAGTAAGAGCAGCTCCGTCTTGCCGAGGTTCAGCTTGAGGTGGTGATCCGTCATCCACACTGATATGTCTGCCAGACATGCAGAGATGCGATTCGCCACCTGGTCATCAGAAGGGGGAAAGGAGAAGATTAATTGTGTGTCGTCTGCATAGCAATGAGACATCATCTTTATCACCAACATCCTTGACATCATCATCATTGAATTAAACCTGTTCAGATGCGGGACCACCCATACGTAGAATGTATGCACACATGACTGTAAGTCGCTTTGGATAAAAGCGTCTGCTAAATGGCATATATTATTATTATTATATTATTAATCAGTATATGATCATCGTCCTCTGACTTAACCTCTTCCTCTTGTTGTATTGGGTCTGCCATGCTTGGAGGAGTCAAATATATATATATACAAATAATTGTGTATATAAAAATACATCAATATTTACATTATAATAATATATAACAATTCATATTTTAAAAATGTATTAATAATAAACAGTTAGTTTCTAATATATTAACATATAAATATATCCTAACTCACTGTTTCTTTTTCTCACTGTTCGGACTTTAGGGAAATGGGTGTCTGTTGCTTGTTGACTAAAACTGTTTTCCTGCAGAGACATGGACTTTAGGGAAATGGGTGTCTGTTGCTTGTTGACTACAACTGTTTTCCTGCAGAGACATGGACTTTAGGGAAATGGGTGTCTGTTGCTTGTTGACTAAAACTGTTTTCCTGCAGAGTCATGGACTTTAGGGAAATGGGTGTCTGTTGCTTGTTGACTAAAACTGTTTTCCTGCAGAGTCATGGAATTCATATTTTCTTCCCCGTTGTCCTCTTCTTGGATAGACTCTGCTTGATCCCTGCAGGCACTGTCTGAGTCTGAAACAATTTTATTAAAACATTTAAATCGTTTTTAACAGTCTTTAAAAGTAATAACTATAATAATACAGGCCTCCGTAAAGAGCTCTTCAATCCATTCATGTTGCTTCTTCATCCTCTATAACAATCACTTCTGTTGGGGTGTTGGTTCTTTATCTATAACAATCACTTCTGTTGGGGTGTTGGTTCTTTATCTATAACAATCACTTCTGTTGGGGTGTTGGTTCTTTATCTATAACAATCACTTCTGTTGGGGTGTTGGTTCTTTATCTATAACAATCACTTCTGTTGGGGTGTTGGTTCTTTATCTATAACAATCACTTCTGTTGGGGTGTTGGTTCTTTATCTATAACAATCACTTCTGTTGGGCTGTTGGTTCTTTATCTATAACAATCACTTCTGTTGGGCTGTTGGTTCTTTATCTATAACAATCACTTCTGTTGGGGTGTTGGTTCTTTATCTATAACAATCACTTCTGTTGGGGTGTTGGTTCTTTATCTATAACAATCACTTCTGTTGGGCTGTTGGTTCTTTATCTATAACAATCACTTCTGTTGGGCTGTTGGTTCTTTATCTATAACAATCACTTCTGTTGGGCTGTTGGTTCTTTATCTATAACAATCACTTCTGTTGGGGTGTTGGTTCTTTATCTATAACAATCACTTCTGTTGGGCTGTTGGTTCTTTATCTATAACAATCACTTCTGTTGGGCTGTTGGTTCTTTATCTATAACAATCACTTCTGTTGGGGTGTTGGTTCTTTATCTATAACAATCACTTCTGTTGGGGTGTTGGTTCTTTATCCTCTATAACAATCACTTCTGTTGGGGTGTTGGTTCTTTATCCTCTATAACAATCACTTCTGTTGGGATGTTGGTTCTTTATCTATAACAATCACTTCTGTTGGGCTGTTGGTTCTTTATCTATAACAATCACTTCTGTTGGGCTGTTGGTTCTTTATCTATAACAATCACTTCTGTTGGGGTGTTGGTTCTTTATCCTCTATAACAATCACTTCTGTTGGGCTGTTGGTTCTTTATCTATAACAATCACTTCTGTTGGGGGTGTTGGTTCTTTATCTATAACAATCACTTCTGTTGGGCTGTTGGTTCTTTATCCTCTATAACAATCACTTCTGTTGGGCTGTTGGTTCTTTATCTATAACAATCACTTCTGTTGGGCTGTTGGTTCTTTATCTATAACAATCACTTCTGTTGGGCTGTTGGTTCTTTATCTATAACAATCACTTCTGTTGGGCTGTTGGTTCTTTATCTATAACAATCACTTCTGTTGGGCTGTTGGTTCTTTATCTATAACAATCACTTCTGTTGGGCTGTTGGTTCTTTATCTATAACAATCACTTCTGTTGGGCTGTTGGTTCTTTATCCTCTATAACAATCACTTCTGTTGGGCTGTTGGTTCTTTATCTATAACAATCACTTCTGTTGGGCTGTTGGTTCTTTATCCTCTATAACAATCACTTCTGTTGGGGGTGTTGGTTCTTTATCCTCTATAACAATCACTTCTGTTGGGGTGTTGGTTCTTTATCTATAACAATCACTTCTGTTGGGGTGTTGGTTCTTTATCTATAACAATCACTTCTGTTGGGGTGTTGGTTCTTTATCTATAACAATCACTTCTGTTGGGGTGTTGGTTCTTTATCTATAACAATCACTTCTGTTGGGCTGTTGGTTCTTTATCTATAACAATCACTTCTGTTGGGCTGTTGGTTCTTTATCTATAACAATCACTTCTGTTGGGGTGTTGGTTCTTTATCTATAACAATCACTTCTGTTGGGGTGTTGGTTCTTTATCTATAACAATCACTTCTGTTGGGCTGTTGGTTCTTTATCTATAACAATCACTTCTGTTGGGCTGTTGGTTCTTTATCTATAACAATCACTTCTGTTGGGCTGTTGGTTCTTTATCTATAACAATCACTTCTGTTGGGCTGTTGGTTCTTTATCTATAACAATCACTTCTGTTGGGCTGTTGGTTCTTTATCTATAACAATCACTTCTGTTGGGCTGTTGGTTCTTTATCTATAACAATCACTTCTGTTGGGGTGTTGGTTCTTTATCCTCTATAACAATCACTTCTGTTGGGCTGTTGGTTCTTTATCTATAACAATCACTTCTGTTGGGGGTGTTGGTTCTTTATCTATAACAATCACTTCTGTTGGGCTGTTGGTTCTTTATCCTCTATAACAATCACTTCTGTTGGGCTGTTGGTTCTTTATCTATAACAATCACTTCTGTTGGGCTGTTGGTTCTTTATCTATAACAATCACTTCTGTTGGGCTGTTGGTTCTTTATCTATAACAATCACTTCTGTTGGGCTGTTGGTTCTTTATCTATAACAATCACTTCTGTTGGGCTGTTGGTTCTTTATCTATAACAATCACTTCTGTTGGGCTGTTGGTTCTTTATCTATAACAATCACTTCTGTTGGGCTGTTGGTTCTTTATCCTCTATAACAATCACTTCTGTTGGGCTGTTGGTTCTTTATCTATAACAATCACTTCTGTTGGGCTGTTGGTTCTTTATCTATAACAATCACTTCTGTTGGGCTGTTGGTTCTTTATCTATAACAATCACTTCTGTTGGGCTGTTGGTTCTTTATCCTCTATAACAATCACTTCTGTTGGGCTGTTGGTTCTTTATCCTCTATAACAATCACTTCTGTTGGGGGTGTTGTTTCTTTATCTATAACAATCACTTCTGTTGGGCTGTTGGTTCTTTATCTATAACAATCACTTCTGTTGGGCTGTTGGTTCTTTATCTATAACAATCACTTCTGTTGGGGGTGTTGTTTCTTTATCTATAACAATCACTTCTGTTGGGGTGTTGGTTCTTTATCTATAACAATCACTTCTGTTGGGCTGTTGGTTCTTTATCTATAACAATCACTTCTGTTGGGCTGTTGGTTCTTTATCCTCTATAACAATCACTTCTGTTGGGGTGTTGTTTCTTTATCTATAACAATCACTTCTGTTGGGGTGTTGGTTCTTTATCTATAACAATCACTTCTGTTGGGCTGTTGGTTCTTTATCCTCTATAACAATCACTTCTGTTGGGGGTGTTGTTTCTTTATCTATAACAATCACTTCTGTTGGGGTGTTGGTTCTTTATCTATAACAATCACTTCTGTTGGGCTGTTGGTTCTTTATCCTCTATAACAATCACTTCTGTTGGGCTGTTGGTTCTTTATCTATAACAATCACTTCTGTTGGGCTGTTGGTTCTTTATCCTCTATAACAATCACTTCTGTTGGGGTGTTGGTTCTTTATCTATAACAATCACTTCTGTTGGGGTGTTGGTTCTTTATCTATAACAATCACTTCTGTTGGGGGTGTTGGTTCTTTATCTATAACAATCACTTCTGTTGGGGCTGTTGGTTCTTTATCTATAACAATCACTTCTGTTGGGCTGTTGGTTCTTTATCCTCTATAACAATCACTTCTGTTGGGGGTGTTGGTTCTTTATCTATAACAATCACTTCTGTTGGGGTGTTGGTTCTTTATCTATAACAATCACTTCTGTTGGGGTGTTGGTTCTTTATCTATAACAATCACTTCTGTTGGGGTGTTGGTTCTTTATCTATAACAATCACTTCTGTTGGGGGTGTTGGTTCTTTATCTATAACAATCACTTCTGTTGGGGCTGTTGGTTCTTTATCTATAACAATCACTTCTGTTGGGGTGTTGGTTCTTCATCTATAACAATCACTTCTGTTGGGCTGTTGGTTCTTTATCTATAACAATCACTTCTGTTGGGGTGTTGGTTCTTTATCTATAACAATCACTTCTGTTGGGGGTGTTGGTTCTTCATCTATAACAATCACTTCTGTTGGGGTGTTGGTTCTTTATCTATAACAATCACTTCTGTTGGGGTGTTGGTTCTTTATCTATAACAATCACTTCTGTTGGGGTGTTGGTTCTTTATCTATAACAATCACTTCTGTTGGGGTGTTGGTTCTTTACCCTCTATAACAATCACTTCTGTTGGGCTGTTGGTTCTTTATCCTCTATAACAATCACTTCTGTTGGGCTGTTGGTTCTTTACCCTCTATAACAATCACTTCTGTTGGGCTGTTGGTTCTTTACCCTCTATAACAATCACTTCTGTTGGGGTGTTGGTTCTTTATCTATAACAATCACTTCTGTTGGGGTGTTGGTTCTTTATCTATAACAATCACTTCTGTTGGGGTGTTGGTTCTTTATCCTCTATAACAATCACTTCTGTTGGGGTGTTGGTTCTTTATCTATAACAATCACTTCTGTTGGGGTGTTGGTTCTTTATCTATAACAATCACTTCTGTTGGGGTGTTGGTTCTTTATCTATAACAATCACTTCTGTTGAGGTGTTGGTTCTTTATCTATAACAATCACTTCTGTTGGGGTGTTGGTTCTTTATCTATAACAATCACTTCTGTTGGGGTGTTGGTTCTTTATCCTCTATAACAATCACTTCTGTTGGGGTGTTGGTTCTTTATCTATAACAATCACTTCTGTTGGGGCTGTTGGTTCTTTATCTATAACAATCACTTCTGTTGGGGTGTTGGTTCTTTATCCTCTATAACAATCACTTCTGTTGGGGGTGTTGGTTCTTTATCTATAACAATCACTTCTGTTGGGGCTGTTGGTTCTTTATCTATAACAATCACTTCTGTTGGGGTGTTGGTTCTTTATCTATAACAATCACTTCTGTTGGGGGTGTTGGTTCTTTATCTATAACAATCACTTCTGTTGGGGTGTTGGTTCTTTATCCTCTATAACAATCACTTCTGTTGGGGTGTTGGTTCTTTATCTATAACAATCACTTCTGTTGGGGTGTTGGTTCTTTATCTATAACAATCACTTCTGTTGGGGCTGTTGGTTCTTTATCTATAACAATCACTTCTGTTGGGGTGTTGGTTCTTTATCTATAACAATCACTTCTGTTGGGGGTGTTGGTTCTTTATCTATAACAATCACTTCTGTTGGGGTGTTGGTTCTTTATCTATAACAATCACTTCTGTTGGGGGTGTTGGTTCTTTATCCTCTATAACAATCACTTCTGTTGGGGGTGTTGGTTCTTTATCTATAACAATCACTTCTGTTGGGGGTGTTGGTTCTTTATCTATAACAATCACTTCTGTTGGGGTGTTGGTTCTTTATCCTCTATAACAATCACTTCTGTTGGGGTGTTGGTTCTTTATCTATAACAATCACTTCTGTTGGGCTGTTGGTTCTTTATCTATAACAATCACTTCTGCTGGGGTGTTGGTTCTTTATCTATAACAATCACTTCTGTTGGGGGTGTTGGTTCTTTATCTATAACAATCACTTCTGTTGGGGTGTTGGTTCTTTATCTATAACAATCACTTCTGTTGGGCTGTTGGTTCTTTATCTATAACAATCACTTCTGTTGGGGGTGTTGGTTCTTTATCCTCTATAACAATCACTTCTGTTGGGCTGTTGGTTCTTTATCCTCTATAACAATCACTTCTGTTGGGGCTGTTGGTTCTTTATCCTCTATAACAATCACTTCTGTTGGGGCTGTTGGTTCTTTATCCTCTATAACAATCACTTCTGTTGGGGCTGTTGGTTCTTTATCCTCTATAACAATCACTTCTGTTGGGCTGTTGGTTCTTTATCTATAACAATCACTTCTGTTGGAGGTGTTGGTTCTTTATCCTCTATAACAATCACTTCTGTTGAGGTGTTGGTTCTTTATCCTCTATAACAATCACTTCTGTTGGGCTGTTGGTTCTTTATCTATAACAATCACTTCTGTTGGGGTGTTGGTTCTTTATCTATAACAATCACTTCTGTTGGGGTGTTGGTTCTTTATCTATAACAATCACTTCTGTTGGGGTGTTGGTTCTTCATCTATAACAATCACTTCTGTTGGGGGTGTTGGTTCTTTATCTATAACAATCACTTCTGTTGGGGTGTTGGTTCTTCATCTATAACAATCACTTCTGTTGGGGGTGTTGGTTCTTTATCTATAACAATCACTTCTGTTGGGGTGTTGGTTCTTTATCTATAACAATCACTTCTGTTGGGCTGTTGGTTCTTTATCTATAACAATCACTTCTGTTGGGGTGTTGGTTCTTTATCTATAACAATCACTTCTGTTGGGGTGTTGGTTCTTTATCTATAACAATCACTTCTGTTGGGGGTGTTGGTTCTTCATCTATAACAATCACTTCTGTTGGGGTGTTGGTTCTTTATCTATAACAATCACTTCTGTTGGGGTGTTGGTTCTTTATCTATAACAATCACTTCTGTTGGGCTGTTGGTTCTTCATCTATAACAATCACTTCTGTTGGGGTGTTGGTTCTTTATCTATAACAATCACTTCTGTTGGGGTGTTGGTTCTTTATCTATAACAATCACTTCTGTTGGGGTGTTGGTTCTTTATCTATAACAATCACTTCTGTTGGGGTGTTGGTTCTTCATCTATAACAATCACTTCTGTTGGGGTGTTGGTTCTTTATCTATAACAATCACTTCTGTTGGGGTGTTGGTTCTTTATCTATAACAATCACTTCTGTTGGGGTGTTGGTTCTTTATCTATAACAATCACTTCTGTTGGGGTGTTGGTTCTTTATCTATAACAATCACTTCTGTTGGGGTGTTGGTTCTTTATCCTCTATAACAATCACTTCTGTTGGGGTGTTGGTTCTTTATCCTCTATAACAATCACTTCTGTTGGGGTGTTGGTTCTTTATCCTCTATAACAATCACTTCTGTTGGGGTGTTGGTTCTTCATCTATAACAATCACTTCTGTTGGGGTGTTGGTTCTTTATCTATAACAATCACTTCTGTTGGGGTGTTGGTTCTTTATCTATAACAATCACTTCTGTTGGGGGTGTTGGTTCTTTATCCTCTATAACAATCACTTCTGTTGGGGGTGTTGGTTCTTCATCTATAACAATCACTTCTGTTGGGGGTGTTGGTTCTTTATCTATAACAATCACTTCTGTTGGGGTGTTGGTTCTTTATCTATAACAATCACTTCTGTTGGGGTGTTGGTTCTTTATCTATAACAATCACTTCTGTTGGGCTGTTGGTTCTTTATCTATAACAATCACTTCTGTTGGGGGTGTTGGTTCTTTATCTATAACAATCACTTCTGTTGGGGTGTTGGTTCTTTATCTATAACAATCACTTCTGTTGGGGTGTTGGTTCTTTATCCTCTATAACAATCACTTCTGTTGGGGTGTTGGTTCTTTATCTATAACAATCACTTCTGTTGGGGGTGTTGGTTCTTTATCTATAACAATCACTTCTGTTGAGGTGTTGGTTCTTTATCTATAACAATCACTTCTGTTGAGGTGTTGGTTCTTTATCTATAACAATCACTTCTGTTGGGGTGTTGGTTCTTTATCTATAACAATCACTTCTGTTGGGGGTGTTGGTTCTTTATCTATAACAATCACTTCTGTTGGGGTGTTGGTTCTTTATCTATAACAATCACTTCTGTTGGAGGTGTTGGTTCTTTATCTATAACAATCACTTCTGTTGGGGTGTTGGTTCTTCATCTATAACAATCACTTATGTTGGGGTGTTGGTTCTTTATCTATAACAATCACTTCTGTTGGGGTGTTGGTTCTTTATCTATAACAATCACTTCTGTTGGGGGTGTTGGTTCTTTATCTATAACAATCACTTCTGTTGGGGGTGTTGGTTCTTTATCTATAACAATCACTTCTGTTGGGGTGTTGGTTCTTTATCTATAACAATCACTTCTGTTGGGGTGTTGGTTCTTTATCTATAACAATCACTTCTGTTGGGGTGTTGGTTCTTTATCTATAACAATCACTTCTGTTGGGGTGTTGGTTCTTTATCTATAACAATCACTTCTGTTGAGGTGTTGGTTCTTTATCTATAACAATCACTTCTGTTGGGGTGTTGGTTCTTTATCTATAACAATCACTTCTGTTGGGGTGTTGGTTCTTTATCTATAACAATCACTTCTGTTGGGGGTGTTGGTTCTTTATCTATAACAATCACTTCTGTTGGGGTGTTGGTTCTTTATCTATAACAATCACTTCTGTTGGGCTGTTGGTTCTTTATCCTCTATAACAATCACTTCTGTTGGGGTGTTGGTTCTTTATCTATAACAATCACTTCTGTTGGGGTGTTGGTTCTTTATCCTCTATAACAATCACTTCTGTTGGGGTGTTGGTTCTTTATCCTCTATAACAATCACTTCTGTTGGGCTGTTGGTTCTTTATCCTCTATAACAATCACTTCTGTTGGGGTGTTGGTTCTTTATCTATAACAATCACTTCTGTTGGGGGTGTTGGTTCTTTATCTATAACAATCACTTCTGTTGGGGGTGTTGGTTCTTTATCTATAACAATCACTTCTGTTGGGCTGTTGGTTCTTTATCCTCTATAACAATCACTTCTGTTGGGGTGTTGGTTCTTTATCTATAACAATCACTTCTGTTGGGGTGTTGGTTCTTTATCCTCTATAACAATCACTTCTGTTGGGGTGTTGGTTCTTTATCTATAACAATCACTTCTGTTGGGGTGTTGGTTCTTTATCTATAACAATCACTTCTGTTGGGGGTGTTGGTTCTTCATCTATAACAATCACTTCTGTTGGGGGTGTTGGTTCTTTATCTATAACAATCACTTCTGTTGGGGTGTTGGTTCTTTATCCTCTATAACAATCACTTCTGTTGAGGTGTTGGTTCTTTATCCTCTATAACAATCACTTCTGTTGGGCTGTTGGTTCTTTATCTATAACAATCACTTCTGTTGGGGTGTTGGTTCTTTATCTATAACAATCACTTCTGTTGGGGTGTTGGTTCTTTATCTATAACAATCACTTCTGTTGGGGGTGTTGGTTCTTCATCTATAACAATCACTTCTGTTGGGGTGTTGGTTCTTTATCTATAACAATCACTTCTGTTGGGGGTGTTGGTTCTTCATCTATAACAATCACTTCTGTTGGGGGTGTTGGTTCTTTATCTATAACAATCACTTCTGTTGGGGTGTTGGTTCTTTATCTATAACAATCACTTCTGTTGGGCTGTTGGTTCTTTATCTATAACAATCACTTCTGTTGGGGTGTTGGTTCTTTATCTATAACAATCACTTCTGTTGGGGTGTTGGTTCTTTATCTATAACAATCACTTCTGTTGGGGTGTTGGTTCTTCATCTATAACAATCACTTCTGTTGGGGTGTTGGTTCTTTATCTATAACAATCACTTCTGTTGGGGTGTTGGTTCTTTATCTATAACAATCACTTCTGTTGGGCTGTTGGTTCTTCATCTATAACAATCACTTCTGTTGGGGGTGTTGGTTCTTTATCTATAACAATCACTTCTGTTGGGGTGTTGGTTCTTTATCTATAACAATCACTTCTGTTGGGGGTGTTGGTTCTTTATCTATAACAATCACTTCTGTTGGGGTGTTGGTTCTTCATCTATAACAATCACTTCTGTTGGGGGTGTTGGTTCTTTATCTATAACAATCACTTCTGTTGGGGTGTTGGTTCTTTATCTATAACAATCACTTCTGTTGGGGTGTTGGTTCTTTATCTATAACAATCACTTCTGTTGGGGTGTTGGTTCTTTATCTATAACAATCACTTCTGTTGGGGTGTTGGTTCTTTATCCTCTATAACAATCACTTCTGTTGGGGTGTTGGTTCTTTATCCTCTATAACAATCACTTCTGTTGGGGTGTTGGTTCTTTATCCTCTATAACAATCACTTCTGTTGGGGTGTTGGTTCTTCATCTATAACAATCACTTCTGTTGGGGTGTTGGTTCTTTATCTATAACAATCACTTCTGTTGGGGTGTTGGTTCTTTATCTATAACAATCACTTCTGTTGGGGGTGTTGGTTCTTTATCCTCTATAACAATCACTTCTGTTGGGGGTGTTGGTTCTTCATCTATAACAATCACTTCTGTTGGGGGTGTTGGTTCTTTATCTATAACAATCACTTCTGTTGGGGGTGTTGGTTCTTTATCTATAACAATCACTTCTGTTGGGGGTGTTGGTTCTTTATCTATAACAATCACTTCTGTTGGGCTGTTGGTTCTTTATCTATAACAATCACTTCTGTTGGGGGTGTTGGTTCTTTATCTATAACAATCACTTCTGTTGGGGTGTTGGTTCTTTATCTATAACAATCACTTCTGTTGGGGTGTTGGTTCTTTATCCTCTATAACAATCACTTCTGTTGGGGTGTTGGTTCTTTATCTATAACAATCACTTCTGTTGGGGGTGTTGGTTCTTTATCTATAACAATCACTTCTGTTGAGGTGTTGGTTCTTTATCTATAACAATCACTTCTGTTGAGGTGTTGGTTCTTTATCTATAACAATCACTTCTGTTGGGGTGTTGGTTCTTTATCTATAACAATCACTTCTGTTGGGGGTGTTGGTTCTTTATCTATAACAATCACTTCTGTTGGGGTGTTGGTTCTTTATCTATAACAATCACTTCTGTTGGAGGTGTTGGTTCTTTATCTATAACAATCACTTCTGTTGGGGGTGTTGGTTCTTCATCTATAACAATCACTTATGTTGGGGGTGTTGGTTCTTTATCTATAACAATCACTTCTGTTGGGGGTGTTGGTTCTTTATCTATAACAATCACTTCTGTTGGGGGTGTTGGTTCTTTATCTATAACAATCACTTCTGTTGGGGGTGTTGGTTCTTTATCTATAACAATCACTTCTGTTGGGGGTGTTGGTTCTTTATCTATAACAATCACTTCTGTTGGGGGTGTTGGTTCTTTATCTATAACAATCACTTCTGTTGGGGGTGTTGGTTCTTTATCTATAACAATCACTTCTGTTGGGGTGTTGGTTCTTTATCTATAACAATCACTTCTGTTGAGGTGTTGGTTCTTTATCTATAACAATCACTTCTGTTGGGGTGTTGGTTCTTTATCTATAACAATCACTTCTGTTGGGGTGTTGGTTCTTTATCTATAACAATCACTTCTGTTGGGGTGTTGGTTCTTTATCTATAACAATCACTTCTGTTGGGGGTGTTGGTTCTTTATCTATAACAATCACTTCTGTTGGGCTGTTGGTTCTTTATCCTCTATAACAATCACTTCTGTTGGGGTGTTGGTTCTTTATCTATAACAATCACTTCTGTTGGGGTGTTGGTTCTTTATCCTCTATAACAATCACTTCTGTTGGGGTGTTGGTTCTTTATCCTCTATAACAATCACTTCTGTTGGGCTGTTGGTTCTTTATCCTCTATAACAATCACTTCTGTTGGGGTGTTGGTTCTTTATCTATAACAATCACTTCTGTTGGGGGTGTTGGTTCTTTATCTATAACAATCACTTCTGTTGGGGGTGTTGGTTCTTTATCTATAACAATCACTTCTGTTGGGCTGTTGGTTCTTTATCCTCTATAACAATCACTTCTGTTGGGGTGTTGGTTCTTTATCTATAACAATCACTTCTGTTGGGGTGTTGGTTCTTTATCCTCTATAACAATCACTTCTGTTGGGGTGTTGGTTCTTTATCTATAACAATCACTTCTGTTGGGGTGTTGGTTCTTTATCTATAACAATCACTTCTGTTGGGGGTGTTGGTTCTTTATCTATAACAATCACTTCTGTTGGGGGTGTTGGTTCTTCATCTATAACAATCACTTCTGTTGGGGTGTTGGTTCTTTATCTATAACAATCACTTCTGTTGGGGTGTTGGTTCTTTATCCTCTATAACAATCACTTCTGTTGGGGTGTTGGTTCTTTATCTATAACAATCACTTCTGTTGGGGTGTTGGTTCTTTATCTATAACAATCACTTCTGTTGGGGGTGTTGGTTCTTTATCTATAACAATCACTTCTGTTGGGGGTGTTGGTTCTTTATCTATAACAATCACTTCTGTTGGGGTGTTGGTTCTTCATCTATAACAATCACTTCTGTTGGGGTGTTGGTTCTTTATCCTCTATAACAATCACTTCTGTTGGGGGTGTTGGTTCTTTATCTATAACAATCACTTCTGTTGGGGTGTTGGTTCTTTATCTATAACAATCACTTCTGTTGGGCTGTTGGTTCTTTATCCTCTATAACAATCACTTCTGTTGGGGTGTTGGTTCTTTATCCTCTATAACAATCACTTCTGTTGGGCTGTTGGTTCTTTATCCTCTATAACAATCACTTCTGTTGGGGTGTTGGTTCTTTATCTATAACAATCACTTCTGTTGGGGTGTTGGTTCTTTATCTATAACAATCACTTCTGTTGGGGTGTTGGTTCTTTATCCTCTATAACAATCACTTCTGTTGGGGTGTTGGTTCTTTATCTATAACAATCACTTCTGTTGGGGTGTTGGTTCTTTATCTATAACAATCACTTCTGTTGAGGTGTTGGTTCTTTATCTATAACAATCACTTCTGTTGAGGTGTTGGTTCTTTATCTATAACAATCACTTCTGTTGGGATGTTGGTTCTTTATCTATAACAATCACTTCTGTTGAGGTGTTGGTTCTTTATCTATAACAATCACTTCTGTTGAGGTGTTGGTTCTTTATCTATAACAATCACTTCTGTTGGGGTGTTGGTTCTTTATCTATAACAATCACTTCTGTTGGGCTGTTGGTTCTTTATCCTCTATAACAATCACTTCTGTTGGGGTGTTGGTTCTTTATCCTCTATAACAATCACTTCTGTTGGGCTGTTGGTTCTTTATCCTCTATAACAATCACTTCTGTTGGGGTGTTGGTTCTTTATCTATAACAATCACTTCTGTTGGGGTGTTGGTTCTTTATCTATAACAATCACTTCTGTTGGGGTGTTGGTTCTTTATCTATAACAATCACTTCTGTTGGGGTGTTGGTTCTTTATCTATAACAATCACTTCTGTTGGGGTGTTGGTTCTTTATCTATAACAATCACTTCTGTTGGGGTGTTGGTTCTTTATCTATAACAATCACTTCTGTTGGGGTGTTGGTTCTTCATCTATAACAATCACTTCTGTTGGGGTGTTGGTTCTTTATCCTCTATAACAATCACTTCTGTTGGGGGTGTTGGTTCTTTATCTATAACAATCACTTCTGTTGGGGGTGTTGGTTCTTTATCTATAACAATCACTTCTGTTGGGCTGTTGGTTCTTTATCCTCTATAACAATCACTTCTGTTGGGGTGTTGGTTCTTTATCCTCTATAACAATCACTTCTGTTGGGCTGTTGGTTCTTTATCCTCTATAACAATCACTTCTGTTGGGGTGTTGGTTCTTTATCTATAACAATCACTTCTGTTGGGGTGTTGGTTCTTTATCTATAACAATCACTTCTGTTGGGGTGTTGGTTCTTTATCCTCTATAACAATCACTTCTGTTGGGATGTTGGTTCTTTATCTATAACAATCACTTCTGTTGGGGGTGTTGGTTCTTTATCTATAACAATCACTTCTGTTGGGCTGTTGGTTCTTTATCCTCTATAACAATCACTTCTGTTGGGATGTTGGTTCTTTATCTATAACAATCACTTCTGTTGGGGGTGTTGGTTCTTTATCTATAACAATCACTTCTGTTGGGGTGTTGGTTCTTTATCTATAACAATCACTTCTGTTGGGGTGTTGGTTCTTTATCTATAACAATCACTTCTGTTGGGGTGTTGGTTCTTTATCTATAACAATCACTTCTGTTGGGGTGTTGGTTCTTTATCCTCTATAACAATCACTTCTGTTGGGGTGTTGGTTCTTTATCTATAACAATCACTTCTGTTGGGGGTGTTGGTTCTTTATCTATAACAATCACTTCTGTTGAGGTGTTGGTTCTTTATCTATAACAATCACTTCTGTTGAGGTGTTGGTTCTTTATCTATAACAATCACTTCTGTTGGGGTGTTGGTTCTTTATCTATAACA
The DNA here is from genome assembly GCF_023373465.1 of Oncorhynchus keta. Classification (NCBI taxonomy): domain Eukaryota; kingdom Metazoa; phylum Chordata; class Actinopteri; order Salmoniformes; family Salmonidae; genus Oncorhynchus; species Oncorhynchus keta. Next base: position 43,196 of record NW_026281563.1, read on the forward strand.
ATCACTTCTGTTGGGGGTGTTGGTTCTTTATCTATAACAATCACTTCTGTTGGGGTGTTGGTTCTTTATCTATAACAATCACTTCTGTTGGAGGTGTTGGTTCTTTATCTATAACAATCACTTCTGTTGGGGTGTTGGTTCTTTATCTATAACAATCACTTCTGTTGGGGTGTTGGTTCTTTATCTATAACAATCACTTCTGTTGGGGTGTTGGTTCTTTATCTATCACAATCACTTCTGTTGGGGTGTTGGTTCTTTATCTATAACAATCACTTCTGTTGGGATGTTGGTTCTTTATCTATAACAATCACTTCTGTTGGGGTGTTGGTTCTTTATCTATAACAATCACTTCTGTTGGGGTGTTGGTTCTTTATCTATAACAATCACTTCTGTTGGGGTGTTGGTTCTTTATCTATAACAATCACTTCTGTTGGGGTGTTGGTTCTTTATCTATAACAATCACTTCTGTTGGGGTGTTGGTTCTTTATCTATAACAATCACTTCTGTTGGGGTGTTGGTTCTTTATCTATAACAATCACTTCTGTTGGGGTGTTGGTTCTTTATCTATAACAATCACTTCTGTTGGGGTGTTGGTTCTTTATCTATAACAATCACTTCTGTTGGGGTGTTGGTTCTTTATCTATAACAATCACTTCTGTTGGGCTGTTGGTTCTTTATCCTCTATAACAATCACTTCTGTTGGGGTGTTGGTTCTTTATCTATAACAATCACTTCTGTTGGGGTGTTGGTTCTTTATCCTCTATAACAATCACTTCTGTTGGGGTGTTGGTTCTTTATCCTCTATAACAATCACTTCTGTTGGGCTGTTGGTTCTTTATCCTCTATAACAATCACTTCTGTTGGGGTGTTGGTTCTTTATCTATAACAATCACTTCTGTTGGGGTGTTGGTTCTTTATCTATAACAATCACTTCTGTTGGGGTGTTGGTTCTTTATCTATAAAATCACTTCTGTTGGGCTGTTGGTTCTTTATCCTCTATAACAATCACTTCTGTTGGGGTGTTGGTTCTTTATCTATAACAATCACTTCTGTTGGGGTGTTGGTTCTTTATCCTCTATAACAATCACTTCTGTTGGGGTGTTGGTTCTTTATCTATAACAATCACTTCTGTTGGGGTGTTGGTTCTTTATCTATAACAATCACTTCTGTTGGGGTGTTGGTTCTTTATCTATAACAATCACTTCTGTTGGGGTGTTGGTTCTTCATCTATAACAATCACTTCTGTTGGGGTGTTGGTTCTTTATCTATAACAATCACTTCTGTTGGGGTGTTGGTTCTTTATCCTCTATAACAATCACTTCTGTTGGGGTGTTGGTTCTTTATCTATAACAATCACTTCTGTTGGGGTGTTGGTTCTTTATCTATAACAATCACTTCTGTTGGGGTGTTGGTTCTTTATCTATAACAATCACTTCAGTTGGGGTGTTGGTTCTTTATCTATAACAATCACTTCTGTTGGGGTGTTGGTTCTTTATCTATAACAATCACTTCTGTTGGGGTGTTGGTTCTTTATCCTCTATAACAATCACTTCTGTTGGGGGTGTTGGTTCTTTATCTATAACAATCACTTCTGTTGGGGGTGTTGGTTCTTTATCTATAACAATCACTTCTGTTGGGCTGTTGGTTCTTTATCCTCTATAACAATCACTTCTGTTGGGGTGTTGGTTCTTTATCTATAACAATCACTTCTGTTGGGGTGTTGGTTCTTTATCTATAACAATCACTTCTGTTGGGGGTGTTGGTTCTTTATCTATAACAATCACTTCTGTTGGGGGTGTTGGTTCTTTATCTATAACAATCACTTCTGTTGGGGTGTTGGTTCTTTATCTATAACAATCACTTCTGTTGGGGGTGTTGGTTCTTTATCTATAACAATCACTTCTGTTGGGGTGTTGGTTCTTTATCTATAACAATCACTTCTGTTGGGCTGTTGGTTCTTTATCCTCTATAACAATCACTTCTGTTGGGCTGTTGGTTCTTTATCTATAACAATCACTTCTGTTGAGGTGTTGGTTCTTTATCTATAACAATCACTTCTGTTGGGGGTGTTGGTTCTTTATCTATAACAATCACTTCTGTTGGGGGTGTTGGTTCTTTATCTATAACAATCACTTCTGTTGGGGTGTTGGTTCTTTATCTATAACAATCACTTCTGTTGGGCTGTTGGTTCTTTATCCTCTATAACAATCACTTCTGTTGGGGGTGTTGGTTCTTTATCCTCTATAACAATCACTTCTGTTGGGGTTGTTGGTTCTTTATCTATAACAATAACTTCTGTTGGGGTGTTGGTTCTTTATCCTCTATAACAATCACTTCTGTTGGGGGTGTTGGTTCTTTATCTATAACAATCACTTCTGTTGGGGTGTTGGTTCTTTATCTATAACAATCACTTCTGTTGGGGTGTTGGTTCTTTATCTATAACAATCACTTCTGTTGGGGGTGTTGGTTCTTTATCTATAACAATCACTTCTGTTGGGGGTGTTGTTTCTTTATCTATAACAATCACTTCTGTTGGGGTGTTGGTTCTTTATCTATAACAATCACTTCTGTTGGGGTGTTGGTTCTTTATCCTCTATAACAATCACTTCTGTTGGGGTGTTGGTTCTTTATCTATAACAATCACTTCTGTTGGGGTGTTGGTTCTTTATCTATAACAATCACTTCTGTTGGGGGTGTTGGTTCTTTATCTATAACAATCACTTCTGTTGGGGTGTTGGTTCTTTATCCTCTATAACAATCACTTCTGTTGGGGTGTTGGTTCTTTATCTATAACAATCACTTCTGTTGGGGTGTTGGTTCTTTATCCTCTATAACAATCACTTCTGTTGGGGGTGTTGGTTCTTTATCTATAACAATCACTTCTGTTGGGGGTGTTGGTTCTTATCCTCTATAACAATCACTTCTGTTGGGGTGTTGGTTCTTTATCCTCTATAACAATCACTTCTGTTGGGGTGTTGGTTCTTTATCTATAACAATCACTTCTGTTGGGGTGTTGGTTCTTTATCCTATAACAATCACTTCTGTTGGGGTGTTGGTTCTTTATCTATAACAATCACTTCTGTTGGGGGTGTTGGTTCTTTATCTATAACAATCACTTCTGTTGGGGGTGTTGGTTCTTTATCTATAACAATCACTTCTGTTGGGGTGTTGGTTCTTTATCCTCTATAACAATCACTTCTGTTGGGCTGTTGGTTCATTATCTATAACAATCACTTCTGTTGGGGTGTTGGTTCTTTATCCTCTATAACAATCACTTCTGTTGGGGTGTTGGTTCTTTATCCTCTATAACAATCACTTCTGTTGGGCTGTTGGTTCATTATCTATAACAATCACTTCTGTTGGGGTGTTGGTTCTTTATCTATAACAATCACTTCTGTTGGGGATGTTGGTTCTTTATCTATAACAATCACTTCTGTTGGGGGTGTTGGTTCTTCATCTATAACAATCACTTCTGTTGGGGTGTTGGTTCTTTATCTATAACAATCACTTCTGTTGGGGTGTTGGTTCTTTATCCTCTATAACAATCACTTCTGTTGGGGTGTTGGTTCTTTATCTATAACAATCACTTCTGTTGGGGTGTTGGTTCTTTATCTATAACAATCACTTCTGTTGGGGTGTTGGTTCTTTATCTATAACAATCACTTCAGTTGGGGTGTTGGTTCTTTATCTATAACAATCACTTCTGTTGGGGTGTTGGTTCTTCATCTATAACAATCACTTCTGTTGGGGTGTTGGTTCTTTATCCTCTATAACAATCACTTCTGTTGGGGGTGTTGGTTCTTTATCTATAACAATCACTTCTGTTGGGGTGTTGGTTCTTTATCTATAACAATCACTTCTGTTGGGCTGTTGGTTCTTTATCCTCTATAACAATCACTTCTGTTGGGGTGTTGGTTCTTTATCTATAACAATCACTTCTGTTGGGGTGTTGGTTCTTTATCTATAACAATCACTTCTGTTGGGGGTGTTGGTTCTTTATCTATAACAATCACTTCTGTTGGGGTGTTGGTTCTTTATCTATAACAATCACTTCTGTTGGGGTGTTGGTTCTTTATCTATAACAATCACTTCTGTTGGGGTGTTGGTTCTTTATCTATAACAATCACTTCTGTTGGGGTGTTGGTTCTTTATCTATAACAATCACTTCTGTTGGGGTGTTGGTTCTTTATCTATAACAATCACTTCTGTTGGGCTGTTGGTTCTTTATCCTCTATAACAATCACTTCTGTTGGGCTGTTGGTTCTTTATCTATAACAATCACTTCTGTTGGGGTGTTGGTTCTTTATCTATAACAATCACTTCTGTTGGGGTGTTGGTTCTTTATCTATAACAATCACTTCTGTTGGGGTGTTGGTTCTTTATCTATAACAATCACTTCTGTTGGGGGTGTTGGTTCTTTATCTATAACAATCACTTCTGTTGGGCTGTTGGTTCTTTATCCTCTATAACAATCACTTCTGTTGGGGTGTTGGTTCTTTATCCTCTATAACAATCACTTCTGTTGGGGTTGTTGGTTCTTTATCTATAACAATCACTTCTGTTGGGGTGTTGGTTCTTTATCCTCTATAACAATCACTTCTGTTGGGGTGTTGGTTCTTTATCTATAACAATCACTTCTGTTGGGGTGTTGTTTCTTTATCTATAACAATCACTTCTGTTGGGGGTGTTGGTTCTTTATCTATAACAATCACTTCTGTTGGGGTGTTGTTTCTTTATCTATAACAATCACTTCTGTTGGGGGTGTTGGTTCTTTATCTATAACAATCACTTCTGTTGGGGTGTTGGTTCTTTATCCTATAACAATCACTTCTGTTGGGGGTGTTGGTTCTTTATCTATAACAATCACTTCTGTTGGGGTGTTGGTTCTTTATCTATAACAATCACTTCTGTTGGGGGTGTTGGTTCTTTATCTATAACAATCACTTCTGTTGGGGTGTTGGTTCTTTATCCTCTATAACAATCACTTCTGTTGGGGGTGTTGGTTCTTTATCTATAACAATAACTTCTGTTGGGGTGTTGGTTCTTTATCCTCTATAACAATCACTTCTGTTGGGGGTGTTGGTTCTTTATCTATAACAATCACTTCTGTTGGGGTGTTGGTTCTTTATCCTCTATAACAATCACTTCTGTTGGGGGTGTTGGTTCTTTATCCTCTATAACATCACTTCTGTTGGGGGTGTTGGTTCTTTATCCTCTATAACAATCACTTCTGTTGGGGTGTTGGTTCTTTATCTATAACAATCACTTCTGTTGGGGTGTTGGTTCTTTATCTATAACAATCACTTCTGTTGGGGGTGTTGGTTCTTTATCTATAACAATCACTTCTGTTGGGGTGTTGGTTCTTTATCCTCTATAACAATCACTTCTGTTGGGCTGTTGGTTCATTATCTATAACAATCACTTCTGTTGGGGGTGTTGGTTCTTTATCCTCTATAACAATCACTTCTGTTGGGGTGTTGGTTCTTTATCCTCTATAACAATCACTTCTGTTGGGCTGTTGGTTCATTATCTATAACAATCACTTCTGTTGGGTTGTTGGTTCTTTATCTATAACAATCACTTCTGTTGGGGTGTTGGTTCTTTATCTATAACAATCACTTCTGTTGGGGTGTTGGTTCTTTATCTATAACAATCACTTCTGTTGGGGTGTTGGTTCTTTATCTATAACAATCACTTCTGTTGGGGTGTTGGTTCTTTATCTATAACAATCACTTCTGTTGGGGTGTTGGTTCTTTATCTATAACAATCACTTATGTTGGGGTGTTGGTTCTTTATCTATAACAATCACTTCTGTTGGGGTGTTGGTTCTTTATCTATAACAATCACTTCTGTTGGGGTGTTGGTTCTTTATCTATAACAATCACTTCTGTTGGGCTGTTGGTTCTTTATCTATAACAATCACTTCTGTTGGGGTGTTGTTTCTTTATCTATAACAATCACTTCTGTTGGGGTGTTGGTTCTTTATCTATAACAATCACTTCTGTTGGGGTGTTGTTTCTTTATCTATAACAATCACTTCTGTTGGGGTGTTGGTTCTTTATCCTCTATAACAATCACTTCTGTTGGGGTGTTGGTTCTTTATCCTCTATAACAATCACTTCTGTTGGGGTGTTGGTTCTTTATCTATAACAATCACTTCTGTTGGGGTGTTGGTTCTTTATCTATAACAATCACTTCTGTTGGGGTGTTGGTTCTTTATCCTCTATAACAATCACTTCTGTTGGGGTGTTGGTTCTTTATCTATAACAATCACTTCTGTTGGGGTGTTGGTTCTTTACCCTCTATAACAATCACTTCTGTTGGGGTGTTGGTTCTTTATCTATAACAATCACTTCTGTTGGGGTGTTGGTTCTTTATCTATAACAATCACTTCTGTTGGGGTGTTGGTTCTTTATCTATAACAATCACTTCTGTTGGGCTGTTGGTTCTTTATCCTCTATAACAATCACTTCTGTTGGGGTGTTGGTTCTTTATCCTCTATAACAATCACTTCTGTTGGGCTGTTGGTTCTTTATCCTCTATAACAATCACTTCTGTTGGGGTGTTGGTTCTTTATCTATAACAATCACTTCTGTTGGGGGTGTTGGTTCTTTATCTATAACAATCACTTCTGTTGGGGGTGTTGGTTCTTTATCTATAACAATCACTTCTGTTGGGCTGTTGGTTCTTTATCCTCTATAACAATCACTTCTGTTGGGGTGTTGGTTCTTTATCTATAACAATCACTTCTGTTGGGGTGTTGGTTCTTTATCCTCTATAACAATCACTTCTGTTGGGGTGTTGGTTCTTTATCTATAACAATCACTTCTGTTGGGGTGTTGGTTCTTTATCTATAACAATCACTTCTGTTGGGGTGTTGGTTCTTTATCTATAACAATCACTTCTGTTGGGGTGTTGGTTCTTCATCTATAACAATCACTTCTGTTGGGGTGTTGGTTCTTTATCTATAACAATCACTTCTGTTGGGGTGTTGGTTCTTTATCCTCTATAACAATCACTTCTGTTGGGGTGTTGGTTCTTTATCTATAACAATCACTTCTGTTGGGGTGTTGGTTCTTTATCTATAACAATCACTTCTGTTGGGGGTGTTGGTTCTTTATCTATAACAATCACTTCTGTTGGGGGTGTTGGTTCTTTATCTATAACAATCACTTCTGTTGGGGTGTTGGTTCTTCATCTATAACAATCACTTCTGTTGGGGTGTTGGTTCTTTATCCTCTATAACAATCACTTCTGTTGGGGGTGTTGGTTCTTTATCTATAACAATCACTTCTGTTGGGGGTGTTGGTTCTTTATCTATAACAATCACTTCTGTTGGGCTGTTGGTTCTTTATCCTCTATAACAATCACTTCTGTTGGGGTGTTGGTTCTTTATCTATAACAATCACTTCTGTTGGGGTGTTGGTTCTTTATCTATAACAATCACTTCTGTTGGGGGTGTTGGTTCTTTATCTATAACAATCACTTCTGTTGGGGTGTTGGTTCTTTATCTATAACAATCACTTCTGTTGGGGGTGTTGGTTCTTTATCTATAACAATCACTTCTGTTGGGCTGTTGGTTCTTTATCCTCTATAACAATCACTTCTGTTGGGTGTTGGTTCTTTATCTATAACAATCACTTCTGTTGAGGTGTTGGTTCTTTATCTATAACAATCACTTCTGTTGGGGTGTTGGTTCTTTATCTATAACAATCACTTCTGTTGGGGGTGTTGGTTCTTTATCTATAACAATCACTTCTGTTGGGGTGTTGGTTCTTTATCTATAACAATCACTTCTGTTGGGCTGTTGGTTCTTTATCCTCTATAACAATCACTTCTGTTGGGGTGTTGGTTCTTTATCCTCTATAACAATCACTTCTGTTGGGGTTGTTGGTTCTTTATCTATAACAATCACTTCTGTTGGGGTGTTGGTTCTTTATCCTCTATAACAATCACTTCTGTTGGGGGTGTTGGTTCTTTATCTATAACAATCACTTCTGTTGGGGGTGTTGTTTCTTTATCTATAACAATCACTTCTGTTGGGGGTGTTGGTTCTTTATCTATAACAATCACTTCTGTTGGGGTGTTGTTTCTTTATCTATAACAATCACTTCTGTTGGGGGTGTTGGTTCTTTATCTATAACAATCACTTCTGTTGGGGTGTTGGTTCTTTATCCTCTATAACAATCACTTCTGTTGGGGTGTTGGTTCTTTATCTATAACAATCACTTCTGTTGGGGTGTTGGTTCTTTATCTATAACAATCACTTATGTTGGGGGTGTTGGTTCTTTATCTATAACAATCACTTCTGTTGGGGTGTTGGTTCTTTATCCTCTATAACAATCACTTCTGTTGGGGGTGTTGGTTCTTTATCTATAACAATCACTTCTGTTGGGGTGTTGGTTCTTTATCCTCTATAACAATCACTTCTGTTGGGGGTGTTGGTTCTTTATCTATAACAATCACTTCTGTTGGGGGTGTTGGTTCTTTATCCTCTATAACAATCACTTCTGTTGGGGGTGTTGGTTCTTTATCCTCTATAACAATCACTTCTGTTGGGGGTGTTGGTTCTTTATCTATAACAATCACTTCTGTTGGGGTGTTGGTTCTTTGTCCTCTATAACAATCACTTCTGTTGGGGTGTTGGTTCTTTATCTATAACAATCACTTCTGTTGGGGGTGTTGGTTCTTTATCTATAACAATCACTTCTGTTGGGGGTGTTGGTTCTTTATCTATAACAATCACTTCTGTTGGGGTGTTGGTTCTTTATCCTCTATAACAATCACTTCTGTTGGGCTGTTGGTTCATTATCTATAACAATCACTTCTGTTGGGGGTGTTGGTTCTTTATCCTCTATAACAATCACTTCTGTTGGGGTGTTGGTTCTTTATCCTCTATAACAATCACTTCTGTTGGGCTGTTGGTTCATTATCTATAACAATCACTTCTGTTGGGTTGTTGGTTCTTTATCTATAACAATCACTTCTGTTGGGGTGTTGGTTCTTTATCTATAACAATCACTTCTGTTGGGGTGTTGGTTCTTTATCTATAACAATCACTTCTGTTGGGGTGTTGGTTCTTTATCTATAACAATCACTTCTGTTGGGGTGTTGGTTCTTTATCTATAACAATCACTTCTGTTGGGGTGTTGGTTCTTTATCTATAACAATCACTTATGTTGGGGTGTTGGTTCTTTATCTATAACAATCACTTCTGTTGGGGTGTTGGTTCTTTATCTATAACAATCACTTCTGTTGGGGTGTTGGTTCTTTATCTATAACAATCACTTCTGTTGGGATGTTGGTTCTTTATCTATAACAATCACTTCTGTTGGGGGTGTTGTTTCTTTATCTATAACAATCACTTCTGTTGGGGGTGTTGGTTCTTTATCTATAACAATCACTTCTGTTGGGGTGTTGTTTCTTTATCTATAACAATCACTTCTGTTGGGGTGTTGGTTCTTTATCCTCTATAACAATCACTTCTGTTGGGGGTGTTGGTTCTTTATCCTCTATAACAATCACTTCTGTTGGGGTGTTGGTTCTTTATCTATAACAATCACTTCTGTTGAGGTGTTGGTTCTTTATCTATAACAATCACTTCTGTTGGGGTGTTGGTTCTTTATCCTCTATAACAATCACTTCTGTTGGGGTGTTGGTTCTTTATCTATAACAATCACTTCTGTTGGGGTGTTGGTTCTTTACCCTCTATAACAATCACTTCTGTTGGGGTGTTGGTTCTTTATCTATAACAATCACTTCTGTTGGGGTGTTGGTTCTTTATCTATAACAATCACTTCTGTTGGGGTGTTGGTTCTTTATCTATAACAATCACTTCTGTTGGGGTGTTGGTTCTTTACCCTCTATAACAATCACTTCTGTTGAGGTGTTGGTTCTTTACCCTCTATAACAATCACTTCTGTTGGGGTGTTGGTTCTTTATCTATAACAATCACTTCTGTTGGGGTGTTGGTTCATTATCTATAACAATCACTTCTGTTGGGGTGTTGGTTCTTTATCTATAACAATCACTTCTGTTGGGGTGTTGGTTCTTTATCTATAACAATCACTTCTGTTGGGGGTGTTGGTTCTTTATCTATAACAATCACTTCTGTTGGGGGTGTTGGTTCTTTATCTATAACAATCACTTCTGTTGGGGGTGTTGGTTCTTTATCTATAACAATCACTTCTGTTGGGGTGTTGGTTCTTTATCTATAACAATCACTTCTGTTGGGGGTGTTGGTTCTTTATCTATAACAATCACTTCTGTTGGGGTGTTGGTTCTTTATCTATAACAATCACTTCTGTTGGGGGTGTTGGTTCTTTATCTATAACAATCACTTCTGTTGGGGTGTTGGTTCTTTATCCTCTATAACAATCACTTCTGTTGGGGTGTTGGTTCTTTATCTATAACAATCACTTCTGTTGGGGTGTTGGTTCTTTATCTATAACAATCACTTCTGTTGGGGTGTTGGTTCTTTATCCTCTATAACAATCACTTCTGTTGGGGTGTTGGTTCTTTATCTATAACAATCACTTCTGTTGGGGGTGTTGGTTCTTTATCCTCTATAACAATCACTTCTGTTGGGGGTGTTGGTTCTTTATCCTCTATAACAATCACTTCTGTTGGGGGTGTTGGTTCTTTATCTATAACAATCACTTCTGTTGGGGGTGTTGGTTCTTTATCCTCTATAACAATCACTTCTGTTGGGGTGTTGGTTCTTTATCTATAACAATCACTTCTGTTGGGGGTGTTGGTTCTTTATCTATAACAATCACTTCTGTTGGGGTGTTGGTTCTTTATCTATAACAATCACTTCTGTTGGGGTGTTGGTTCTTTATCTATAACAATCACTTCTGTTGGGGTGTTGGTTCTTTATCTATAACAATCACTTCTGTTGGGGGTGTTGGTTCTTTATCTATAACAATCACTTCTGTTGGGGTGTTGGTTCTTTATCCTCTATAACAATCACTTCTGTTGGGGTGTTGGTTCTTTATCTATAACAATCACTTCTGTTGGGGTGTTGGTTCTTTATCTATAACAATCACTTCTGTTGGGGTGTTGGTTCTTTATCTATAACAATCACTTCTGTTGGGGGTGTTGGTTCTTCATCTATAACAATCACTTCTGTTGAGGTGTTGGTTCTTTATCTATAACAATCACTTCTGTTGGGGTGTTGGTTCTTTATCCTCTATAACAATCACTTCTGTTGGGGTGTTGGTTCTTTATCTATAACAATCACTTCTGTTGGGGTGTTGGTTCTTTATCTATAACAATCACTTCTGTTGGGGTGTTGGTTCTTTATCTATAACAATCACTTCTGTTGGAGGTGTTGGTTCTTTATCTATAACAATCACTTCTGTTGGGGTGTTGGTTCTTTATCTATAACAATCACTTCTGTTGGGCTGTTGGTTCATTATCTATAACAATCACTTCTGTTGGGGTGTTGGTTCTTTATCTATAACAATCACTTCTGTTGGGGGTGTTGGTTCTTTATCTATAACAATCACTTCTGTTGGGGTGTTGGTTCTTTATCTATAACAATCACTTCTGTTGGGCTGTTGGTTCATTATCTATAACAATCACTTCTGTTGGGGTGTTGGTTCTTTATCTATAACAATCACTTCTGTTGGGGTGTTGGTTCTTTATCTATAACAATCACTTCTGTTGGGGTGTTGGTTCTTTATCTATAACAATCACTTCTGTTGGGGTGTTGGTTCATTATCTATAACAATCACTTATGTTGGGGTGTTGGTTCTTTATCCTCTATAACAATCACTTCTGTTGGGGTGTTGGTTCTTTATCCTCTATAACAATCACTTCTGTTGGGGTGTTGGTTCTTTATCTATAACAATCACTTCTGTTGGGGTGTTGGTTCTTTATCTATAACAATCACTTCTGTTGGGGTGTTGGTTCTTTATCTATAACAATCACTTCTGTTGGGGTGTTGGTTCTTTATCCTCTATAACAATCACTTCTGTTGGGCTGTTGGTTCTTTATCCTCTATAACAATCACTTCTGTTGGGGTGTTGGTTCTTTATCCTCTATAACAATCACTTCTGTTGGGGTGTTGGTTCTTTATCCTCTATAACAATCACTTCTGTTGGGGGTGTTGGTTCTTTATCTATAACAATCACTTCTGTTGGGGGTGTTCTTTATCCTCTATAACAATCACTTCTGTTGGGGTGTTGGTTCTTTATCTATAACAATCACTTCTGTTGGGGTGTTGGTTCTTTATCCTCTATAACAATCACTTATGTTGGGGGTGTTGGTTCTTTATCCTCTATAACAATCACTTCTGTTGGGGTGTTGGTTCTTTATCTATAACAATCACTTCTGTTGGGCTGTTGGTTCTTTATCTATAACAATCACTTCTGTTGGGGTGTTGGTTCTTTATCTATAACAATCACTTCTGTTGGGGTGTTGGTTCTTTATCTATAACAATCACTTCTGTTGGGGTGTTGGTTCTTTATCCTCTATAACAATCACTTCTGTTGGGGGTGTTGGTTCTTTATCCTCTATAACAATCACTTATGTTGGGGGTGTTGGTTCTTTATCCTCTATAACAATCACTTCTGTTGGGGTGTTGGTTCTTTATCCTCTATAACAATCACTTCTGTTGGGGGTGTTGGTTCTTTATCCTCTATAACAATCACTTATGTTGGGGGTGTTGGTTCTTTATCCTCTATAACAATCACTTCTGTTGGGGTGTTGGTTCTTTATCCTCTATAACAATCACTTCTGTTGGGGTGTTGGTTCTTTATCCTCTATAACAATCACTTCTGTTGGGGTGTTGGTTCTTTATCTATAACAATCACTTATGTTGGGGTGTTGGTTCTTTATCTATAACAATCACTTCTGTTGGGGTGTTGGTTCTTTATCCTCTATAACAATCACTTCTGTTGGGGGTGTTGGTTCTTTATCCTCTATAACAATCACTTCTGTTGGGGGTGTTGGTTCTTTATCCTCTATAACAATCACTTCTGTTGGGGTGTTGGTTCTTTATCCTCTATAACAATCACTTCTGTTGGGGTGTTGGTTCTTTATCCTCTATAACAATCACTTCTGTTGGGGTGTTGGTTCTTTATCTATAACAATCACTTCTGTTGGGATGTTGGTTCTTTATCTATAACAATCACTTCTGTTGGGGTGTTGGTTCTTTATCCTCTATAACAATCACTTCTGTTGGGATGTTGGTTCTTTATCTATAACAATCACTTCTGTTGGGCTGTTGGTTCTTTATCTATAACAATCACTTCTGTTGAGGTGTTGGTTCTTTATCTATAACAATCACTTCTGTTGAGGTGTTGGTTCTTTACCCTCTATAACAATCACTTCTGTTGGGGTGTTGGTTCTTTATCTATAACAATCACTTCTGTTGGGGTGTTGGTTCTTTATCTATAACAATCACTTCTGTTGGGGTGTTGGTTCTTTATCTATAACAATCACTTCTGTTGAGGTGTTGGTTCTTTATCTATAACAATCACTTCTGTTGGGGTGTTGGTTCTTTATCTATAACAATCACTTCTGTTGGGGTGTTGGTTCTTTATCCTCTATAACAATCACTTCTGTTGGGATGTTGGTTCTTTATCTATAACAATCACTTCTGTTGGGGTGTTGGTTCTTTATCTATAACAATCACTTCTGTTGGGGTGTTGGTTCTTTATCCTCTATAACAATCACTTCTGTTGGGGTGTTGGTTCTTTATCCTCTATAACAATCACTTCTGTTGGGATGTTGGTTCTTTATCTATAACAATCACTTCTGTTGGGCTGTTGGTTCTTTATCTATAACAATCACTTCTGTTGGGATGTTGGTTCTTTATCTATAACAATCACTTCTGTTGGGGTGTTGGTTCTTTATCCTCTATAACAATCACTTCTGTTGGGGTGTTGGTTCTTTATCTATAACAATCACTTCTGTTGAGGTGTTGGTTCTTTATCTATAACAATCACTTCTGTTGGGGTGTTGGTTCTTTATCTATAACAATCACTTCTGTTGGGGGTGTTGGTTCTTTATCTATAACAATCACTTCTGTTGGGGTGTTGGTTCTTTATCTATAACAATCACTTCTGTTGGGGTGTTGGTTCTTTATCTATAACAATCACTTCTGTTGGGGTGTTGGTTCTTTACCCTCTATAACAATCACTTCTGTTGGGGTGTTGGTTCTTCATCTATAACAATCACTTCTGTTGGGGGTGTTGGTTCTTTATCCTCTATAACAATCACTTCTGTTGGGCTGTTGGTTCTTTATCTATAACAATCACTTCTGTTGGGGTGTTGGTTCTTTATCTATAACAATCACTTCTGTTGGGGGTGTTGGTTCTTTATCCTCTATAACAATCACTTCTGTTGGGCTGTTGGTTCTTTATCTATAACAATCACTTCTGTTGGGGGTGTTGGTTCTTTATCTATAACAATCACTTCTGTTGGGGTGTTGGTTCTTTATCCTCTATAACAATCACTTCTGTTGGGCTGTTGGTTCTTTATCTATAACAATCACTTCTGTTGAGGTGTTGGTTCTTTATCTATAACAATCACTTCTGTTGAGGTGTTGGTTCTTTACCCTCTATAACAATCACTTCTGTTGGGGTGTTGGTTCTTTATCTATAACAATCACTTCTGTTGGGGTGTTGGTTCTTTATCTATAACAATCACTTCTGTTGGGGTGTTGGTTCTTTATCTATAACAATCACTTCTGTTGAGGTGTTGGTTCTTTATCTATAACAATCACTTCTGTTGGGGTGTTGGTTCTTTATCTATAACAATCACTTCTGTTGGGGTGTTGGTTCTTTATCCTCTATAACAATCACTTCTGTTGGGATGTTGGTTCTTTATCTATAACAATCACTTCTGTTGGGCTGTTGGTTCTTTATCTATAACAATCACTTCTGTTGGGGTGTTGGTTCTTTATCTATAACAATCACTTCTGTTGGGGTGTTGGTTCTTTATCCTCTATAACAATCACTTCTGTTGGGGTGTTGGTTCTTTATCCTCTATAACAATCACTTCTGTTGGGATGTTGGTTCTTTATCTATAACAATCACTTCTGTTGGGCTGTTGGTTCTTTATCTATAACAATCACTTCTGTTGGGATGTTGGTTCTTTATCTATAACAATCACTTCTGTTGGGGTGTTGGTTCTTTATCCTCTATAACAATCACTTCTGTTGGGGTGTTGGTTCTTTATCTATAACAATCACTTCTGTTGAGGTGTTGGTTCTTTATCTATAACAATCACTTCTGTTGGGGTGTTGGTTCTTTATCTATAACAATCACTTCTGTTGGGGGTGTTGGTTCTTTATCTATAACAATCACTTCTGTTGGGGTGTTGGTTCTTTATCTATAACAATCACTTCTGTTGGGGTGTTGGTTCTTTATCTATAACAATCACTTCTGTTGGGGTGTTGGTTCTTTACCCTCTATAACAATCACTTCTGTTGGGGTGTTGGTTCTTCATCTATAACAATCACTTCTGTTGGGGTGTTGGTTCTTTATCCTCTATAACAATCACTTCTGTTGGGCTGTTGGTTCTTTATCTATAACAATCACTTCTGTTGGGGGTGTTGGTTCTTTATCTATAACAATCACTTCTGTTGGGGTGTTGGTTCTTTATCCTCTATAACAATCACTTCTGTTGGGCTGTTGGTTCTTTATCTATAACAATCACTTCTGTTGGGGGTGTTGGTTCTTTATCCTCTATAACAATCACTTCTGTTGGGGGTGTTGGTTCTTTATCTATAACAATCACTTCTGTTGGGTTGTTGGTTCTTTATCCTCTATAACAATCACTTCTGTTGGGGTGTTGGTTCTTTATCTATAACAATCACTTCTGTTGGGTTGTTGGTTCTTTATCCTCTATAACAATCACTTCTGTTGGGCTGTTGGTTCTTTATCTATAACAATCACTTCTGTTGGGGGTGTTGGTTCTTTATCCTCTATAACAATCACTTCTGTTGGGGTGTTGGTTCTTTATCTATAACAATCACTTCTGTTGGGTTGTTGGTTCTTTATCCTCTATAACAATCACTTCTGTTGGGGTGTTGGTTCTTCATCTATAACAATCACTTCTGTTGGGGGTGTTGGTTCTTTATCCTCTATAACAATCACTTCTGTTGGGCTGTTGGTTCTTTATCTATAACAATCACTTCTGTTGGGGGTGTTGGTTCTTTATCTATAACAATCACTTCTGTTGGGGGTGTTGGTTCTTTATCCTCTATAACAATCACTTCTGTTGGGCTGTTGGTTCTTTATCTATAACAATCACTTCTGTTGGGGGTGTTGGTTCTTTATCCTCTATAACAATCACTTCTGTTGGGGGTGTTGGTTCTTTATCTATAACAATCACTTCTGTTGGGTTGTTGGTTCTTTATCCTCTATAACAATCACTTCTGTTGGGGGTGTTGGTTCTTTATCTATAACAATCACTTCTGTTGGGTTGTTGGTTCTTTATCCTCTATAACAATCACTTCTGTTGGGGTGTTGGTTCTTTATCTATAACAATCACTTCTGTTGGGGGTGTTGGTTCTTTATCTATAACAATCACTTCTGTTGGGGTGTTGGTTCTTTATCTATAACAATCACTTCTGTTGGGGTGTTGGTTCTTTATCTATAACAATCACTTCTGTTGGGGTGTTGGTTCTTCATCTATAACAATCACTTCTGTTGGGGGTGTTGGTTCTTTATCTATAACAATCACTTCTGTTGGGGTGTTGGTTCTTTATCTATAACAATCACTTCTGTTGGGGTGTTGGTTCTTGATCCACATCCATTACTTCAGGTAGCTCCTTTGTAAATGTAGGCTAACCTTTATAGATTGACATATTACAATATAAATGTTTTACTTAAAAATGCAGATAATTTACATAAAATACAATACAGTAAAACTATTTACTTGTTTTCTATAACTGTGAACATCCACTAGGTGGTGCCAGTTGTTCTCTTTTGATTAGAGCCTTTGCATCGTTCTGAGTCACTTTGAGACATAAAACTGACGTTTGTTTGGTTAAAACAGTAGGATAAATACATATGTGGATTGAGTCCATTCTTGTGTAAGAAAATTAAATAATAATCAATAACACAACATTTCATTAAATATATACTATCTCATTTGACATAATACATTATTAAAAACATTAATTTATAATGGACAACATAAAAAAATGTATAAATATGCATAGTTAGATAAAACCTTCATCATATGGGAAATTCAACTCACTTTCAAAATTCTGCATGACATCTCTAGGAGTCTCTTTAGATGTGTCTTCTGGTCCTCTGTTTTAGTGGTGAACTGAGACATCCCTAGGAGTCTCTTTAGATGTGTGTTTTCAGGTCTTCTGGTCCTCTGTTTTAGTGGTGAACTGAGACATCTCTAGGAGTCTCTTTAGATGTGTGTTTTCAGGTCTTCTGGTCCTCTGTTTTAGTGGTGAACTGAGACATCCCTAGGAGTCTCTTTAGATGTGTGTTTTCAGGTCTTCTGGTCCTCTGTTTTAGTGGTGAACTGAGACATCCCTAGGAGTCTCTTTAGATGTGTGTTTTCAGGTCTTCTGGTCCTCTGTTTTAGTGGTGAACTGAGACATCCCTAGGAGTCTCTTTAGATGTGTGTTTTCAGGTCTTCTGGTCCTCTGTTTTAGTGGTGAACTGAGACATCCCTAGGAGTCTCTTTAGATGTGTGTTTTCAGGTCTTCTGGTCCTCTGTTTTAGTGGTGAACTGAGACATCTCTAGGAGTCTATTTAGGTGTGTCTTCAGGCCTTCTGGTCCTCTGTTTTAGTGGTGAACTGAGACATCTCTAGGAGTCTCTTTAGATGTGTGTTTTCAGGTCTTCTGGTCCTCTGTTTTAGTGGTGAACTGAGACATCTCTAGGAGTCTCTTTAGATGTGTGTTTTCAGGTCTTCTGGTCCTCTGTTTTAGTGGTGAACTGAGACATCCCTAGTGAGTCTCTTTAGATGTGTCTTCAGGCCTTCTGGTCCTCTGTTTTAGTGGTGAACTGAGACATCTCTAGGAGTCTCTTTAGATGTGTCTTCAGGCCTTCTGGTCCTCTGTTTTAGTGGTGAACTGAGACATCTCTAGGAGTCTATTTAGGTGTGTCTTCAGGCCTTCTGGTCCTCTGTTTTAGTGGTGAACTGAGACATCTCTAGGAGTCTCTTTAGATGTGTCCTCAGGTCTTCTGGTCCTCTGTTTTAGTGGTGGACTGAGACATCCCTAGGAGTCTCTATAGATGTGTCTTCTGGTCCTCTGTTTTAGTGGTGGACTGAGGCATCCCTAGGAGTCTCTATAGATGTGTCTTCAGGTCCTGTGTTTTAGTGAAGGACTGAGACATCTCTAGGTGTATCTATAGATGTATGTCCTCAGGTCTTCTGGTCCTCTGTTTCTTGAGTAGATAAAGAGAGATATGAACAGATTGGAGACACAGACAGAGACAGAGATTTCATTAAAGTGAGTCGGCTTCCACTATTAAAGTAACCAGTGATTCCATGTCTATGTACAGAGGACAGCAGCCTCTAAGGTGCAGGGTTGAGTAACCAGGGATTCCATGTCTATGTACAGAGGACAGCAGTCTCTAAGGTGCAGGGTTGAGTAACCAGGGATTCCATGTCTATGTACAGTACAGAGGACAGCAGTCTCTAAGGTGCAGGGTTGAGTAACCAGGGATTCCATGTCTGTCCATGTGGTGATGATGCACCTGTACTCTCCTTCTGGATGATACTGGGGTGAACAGGTAGTGGCTCGGGAGGTGATGATCTTTTGGCCTTCCTGTGACATCGGGTGCTGTAGGTGTCCTGGAGGGCAGGCAGTGTGCCCCGGTGATGCAGTAGACAGACCGCACCACCACCCTCTGGTTGTGTTTCGGAGGACGCATGGCTCTCGACAGTCGCCTCTACCGAGTCCTTACGGGAATTGTAGCAATGGGGCAAGACTGAAACTACCAGTTGGATTTCACAAAATTTTGGAGACGATGAGATATCCAGCAGTGGAAGACCTGGGTGACCCAGTGGGTTGGTGGGGAAGTAGTTCTCCTGATCACCAAGGACAGCAGGGAATGGGGGTTTCACATCATGTAGTCTAATGGAGGATCACATCATTTAGTCTAATGGAGGGGATCACATCATGTAGTCTAATGGAGGGGATCACATCATGTAGTCTAATGGAGGGGATCACATCATGTAGTCTAATGGAGGGAATCACATCATGTAGTCTAATGGAGGGGATCACATCATGTAGTCTAATGGAGGGGATCACATCATGTAGACTAATGGAGGGGATCACATCATGTAGTCTAATGGAGGGGATCACATCATGTAGTCTAATGGGGGATCACATCATGTAGTCTAATGGGGGATCACATCATGTAGTCTAATGGGGGATCACATCATGTAGTCTAATGGGGGGATCACATCATGTAGTCTAATGGAGGGGATCACATCATGTAGTCCCATGGGGGTTTCACATCATGTAGTCTAATGGAGGGGATCACATCATTTAGTCTAATGGAGGGAATCACATCATGTAGTCTAATGGAGGGGATCACATCATGTAGTCTAATGGAGGGGATCACATCATGTAGTCTAATGGAGGGGATCACATCATGTAGTCTAATGGAGGGAATCACATCATGTAGTCTAATGGAGGGGATCACATCATGTAGTCTAATGGAGGGAATCACATCATGTAGTCTAATGGAGGGGATCACATCATGTAGTCTAATGGAGGGAATCACATCATGTAGACTAATGGAGGGGATCACATCATGTAGTCTAATGGAGGATCACATCATGTAGTCTAATGGAGGGGATCACATCATGTAGTCTAATGGAGGGGATCACATCATGTAGTCTAATGGAGGGGATCACATCATGTAGTCTAATGGAGGATCACATCATGTAGTCTAATGGAGGGGATCACATCATGTAGTCTAATGGAGGGGATCACATCATGTAGTCTAATGGAGGGATCACATCATGTAGTCTAATGGAGGGGATCACATCATGTAGTCCCATGGGGGATCACATCATGTAGTCTAATGGGGGGATCACATCATGTAGTCTAATGGAGGGGATCACATCATGTAGTCTAATGGAGGGGATCACATCATGTAGTCTAATGGAGGGGATCACATCATGTAGTCTAATGGAGGGGATCACATCATGTAGTCTAATGGAGGGGATCACATCATGTAGTCTAATGGAGGATCACATCATGTAGTCCCATGGGGGGATCACATCATGTAGTCTAATGGAGGGGATCACATCATGTAGTCTAATGGAGGGGATCACATCATGTAGTCTAATGGAGGGGATCACATCATGTAGTCTAATGGAGGGGATCACATCATGTAGTCTAATGGAGGGGATCACATCATGTAGTCTATTGGAGGGAATCACATCATTTAGTCTAATGGAGGGGATCACATCATGTAGTCTAATGGAGGGATCACATCATGTAGTCTAATGGGGGGATCACATCATGTAGTCTAATGGAGGGGATCACATCATGTAGTCTAATGGAGGCGATCACATCATGTAGTCTAATGGAGGGGATCACATCATGTAGTCTAATGGAGGGGATCACATCATGTAGTCTAATGGAGGGGATCACATCATGTAGTCTAATGTAGGGGATCACATCATGTAGTCTAATGGAGGGGATCACATCATGTAGTCTAATGGAGGATCACATCATGTAGTCTAATGGAGGGGATCACATCATGTAGTCTAATGGAGGGGATCACATCATGTAGTCTAATGGAGGGGATCACATCATGTAGACTAATGGAGGGAATCACATCATGTAGTCTAATGGAGGATCACATCATGTAGTCTAATGGAGGGGATCACATCATGTAGTCTAATGGAGGGGATCACATCATGTAGTCTAATGGAGGGGATCACATCATGTAGTCTAATGGAGGATCACATCATGTAGACTAATGGAGGGAATCACATCATGTAGTCTAATGGAGGGGATCACATCATGTAGTCTAATGGAGGGAATCACATCATGTAGACTAATGGAGGGAATCACATCATGTAGACTAATGGAGGGAATCACATCATGTAGTCTAATGGAGGGGATCACATCATGTAGTCTAATGGAGGGAATCACATCATGTAGACTAATGGAGGGGATCACATCATGTAGTCTAATGGAGGGAATCACATCATGTAGTCTAATGGAGGGGATCACATCATGTAGACTAATGGAGGGGATCACATCATGTAGTCTAATGGAGGGGATCACATCATGTAGACTAATGGAGGGGATCACATCATGTAGACTAATGGAGGGAATCACTACTCCTGAACTCAAAGAAATATAACATACTTTTTAATCAGACATTTTCAAGTCAAATGACAAAAATGTAACTGCAAAAAATTGTGAATCACCGTCACAGCCTACACAGGACACCTACACCACCCGATGTTACAGGAAGGCCATAAAGATCATCAAGGACAACAACCACCCGAGCCACTGCCTGTTCACCCCGCTACCATCCAGAAGGAGAGGTCAGTACAGGTGCATCAAAGCTGGGACCGAGAGACTGAAAAACAGCTTCTATCTCAAGGCCCTCAGACTGTTAAACAGCCACCACTAACATTGAGTGACTGCTGCCAACACACTGACTCAACTCCAGCCACTTTAATAGTGGGAATTGATGGGAAATTATGTAAAATATATCACTTGCCACTTTAAACAATGCTACCTAATATAATGTTTACATACCCTACATTATTCATCTCATATGCATACGTATATACTGTACTCTATATCATCTACTGCATCCTTATGTAATACATGTATCACTAGCCACTTTAACTATGCCACTTTGTTTACATACTCATCTCATATGTATATACTGTACTCGATACCATCTACTGTATCTTGCCTATGCTGCTCTGTACCATCACTCATTCATATATCTTTATGTACATATTCTTTATCCCCTTACACTGTGTATAAGACAGTAGTTTTGGAATTGTTAGTTAGATTACTTGTTGGTTATTACTGCATTGTCGGAACTAGAAGCACAAGCATTTCGCTACACTCGCATTAACATCTGCTAACCATGTGTATATGATAAATACAATTTGATTTGATTTGATCAGAATGTTTTCTTGCTGACATCACAACACAGGCTGTCATTGGAAAATACATACAATGAAAAGGAAACCAGTAAATGTGGGATCACATGACTGCAGGCTGGAAATAGAGTGTCTTCACAGACCTTCTGGAAGTGGTGACCTGGGACAACTAGGGAAACCACATGTTCAGACACAGCAGCAATGATCCAACACTTAGATCGGATTGAGAGAAAACCACTCAGCATTGAGGAGAGAGGTATTTATATATATACATATAGAGGTATTTATATATATACATATAGAGGTATTTATATATATACATATAGAGGTATTTATATATATACATATAGAGGTATTTATATATATACATATAGAGGTATTTATATATATACATATAGAGGTATTTATATATATACACATAGAGGTATTTATATATATACATATAGAGGTATTTATATATATACATATAGAGGTATTTAAATATATACACATAGAGGTATTTATATATATACATATAGAGGTATTTATATATATACATATAGAGGTATTTATATATATACATATAGAGGTATTTATATATATACATATAGAGGTATTTATATATATACATATAGAGGTATTTAAATATATACACATAGAGGTATTTATATATATACATATAGAGGTATTTATATATATACATATAGAGGTATTTATATATATACATATAGAGGTATTTATATATATACATATAGAGGTATTTATATATATACATATAGAGGTATTTAACACGTTATGGGCTTATCATTGAAAGACTGTCCCCTTACAGCAGCTAGGAGGTCTTATCATTGAAAGACTGTCCCCTTACAGCAGCTAGGGGTCTTATCATTGAAAGACTGCCCCCTTACAGCAGCTAGGGGTCTTATCATTGAAAGACTGCCCCCTTACAGCAGCTAGGGGTCTTATCATTGAAAGACTGTCCCCTTACAGCAGCTAGGAGGTCTTATCATTGAAAGGCTGTCCCCTTACAGCAGCTAGGGGTCTTATCATTGAAAGACTGTCCCCTTACAGCAGCTAGGGGTCTTATCATTGAAAGACTGTCCCCGTACAGCAGCTAGGGGTTCTTATCATTGAAAGACTGTCCCCTTACAGCAGCCAGGGGGTCTTATCATTGAAAGACTGTCCCCGTACAGCAGCTAGGGGTCTTATCATTGAAAGACTGCCCCCATACAGCAGCTAGGGGGTCTTATCATTGAAAGACTGTCCCCTTACAGCAGCTAGGGGTCTTATCATTGAAAGACTGCCCCCATACAGCAGCTAGGGGTCTTATCATTGAAAGACTGTCCCCTGTACAGCAGCTAGGGGTCTTACCATTGAAAGACTGTCCCCGTACAGCAGCTAGGGGGTCTCATCATTGAAAGACTGTCCCCTTACAGCAGCTAGGGGTCTTATCATTGAAAGACTGTCTCCGTACAGCAGCTAGGGGGTCTCATCATTGAAAGACTGTCCCCTTACAGCAGCTAGGTGGTCTTATCATTGAAAGACTGTCCCCGTACAGCAGCTAGGGGTCTTATCATTGAAAGACTGTCCCCTTACAGCAGCTAGGGGGTCTCATCATTGAAAGACTGTCCCCTTACAGCAGCTAGGGGGTCTTATCATTGAAAGACTGTCTCCGTACAGCAGCTAGGTGGTCTTATCATTGAAAGACTGTCCCCGTACAGCAGCTAGGGGGTCTTATCATTGAAAGACTGTCCCCGTACAGCAGCTAGGGGTCTCATCATTGAAAGGCTGTCCCCTTACAGCAGCTAGGGGTCTTATCATTGAAAGACTGTCCCCGTACAGCAGCTAGGGGTCTTATCATTGAAAGACTGTCCCCCGTACAGCAGCTAGGAGGTCTTATCATTGAAAGACTGTCCCCGTACAGCAGCTAGGGGGTCTTATCATGGAAAGACTGTCCCCTGTACAGCAGCTAGGGGTCTTATCATTGAAAGACTGTCCCCGTACAGCAGCTAGGGGTCTCATCATTGAAAGACTGTCCCCGTACAGCAGCTAGGGGGTCTTATCATTGAAAGACTGTCCCCGTACAGCAGCTAGGAGGTCTTATCATTGAAAGACTGTCCCCGTACAGCAGCTAGGGGTCTTATCATGGAAAGACTGTCCCCGTACAGCAGCTAGGAGGTCTTATCATTGAAAGACTGTCCCGTACAGCAGCTAGGAGGTCTTATCATTGAAAGACTGTCCCCGTACAGCAGCTAGGGGTCTTATCATTGAAAGACTGTCCCCGTACAGCAGCTAGGGGTTCTTATCATTGAAAGACTGTCCCCGTACAGCAGCTAGGGGGTCTTATCATTGAAAGACTGTCCCCGTACAGCAGCTAGGGGTCTTATCATTGAAAGACTGTCCCCTTACAGCAGCTAGGGGTCTTATCATGGAAAGACTGTCCCCGTACAGCAGCTAGGAGGTCTTATCATTGAAAGACTGTCCCCGTACAGCAGCTAGGGGTCTTATCATTGAAAGACTGTCCCCTTACAGCAGCTAGGGGTCTTATCATGGAAAGACTGTCCCCGTACAGCAGCTAGGAGGTCTTATCATTGAAAGACTGTATACACACCTTTTGTGCTGATGGTGGACATCTTGGATGGCTCATCTTGACTGCACTGCACAGGACGAACATATTACACAGACGTAGTTTCACTTAATACTGAGTACCTTCACCTTGACAAATTGACACAAATAATGTACTGAACACAGTACCGGTTTCTCAGCTCACAATAACGTTGGGATACCAGCCGCCACCGATAAACCAACAGAAGAAGGTGCTGGAGTGACAGCGGTAGCTAGCTAGCCGTACACCGGTATACAGTGTCCTTTGTCCATGCCTGTTGGGCATTGTTTTCCCACAGTTCTGTTAATGAAGGCGAGAAGCAAGTAGGCAGGATCGAAGGATGATGTGGGGATCCTGTCCCCATACACCATGTGGGGGTCCTGTCCCCATACACCATATGGGGGTCCTGTCCCCATACACCAGGTGGGGTTCTGTCCCCATACACCAGGTGGGGGTTCTGTCCCCATACAGCAGGTGGGGTTCTGTCCCCATACACCATATGGGGGTCCTGTCCCCATACACCAGGTGGGGGTTCTGTCCCCATACAGCAGGTGGGGGTTCTGTCCCCCATACACCATATGGGGGTCCTGTCCCCATACACCAGGTGGGGGTTCTGTCCCCATACAGCAGGTGGGGTCCTGTCCCCATACACCATGTGGGGGTCCTGTTCCCATACACCATGTGGGGGTTCTGTCCCCATACAGCAGGTGGGGTTCTGTCCCCATACACCATATGGGGGTCCTGTCCCCATACACCAGGTGGGGGTTCTGTCCCCATACAGCAGGTGGGGGTCCTGTCCCCATACACCATATGGGGTCCTGTCCCCATACACCAGGTGGGGGTTCTGTCCCCATACACCAGGTGGGGGTTCTGTCCCCATACACCATATGGGGGTCCTGTCCCCATACACCAGGTGGGGTTCTGTCCCCATACAGCAGGTGGGGGTCCTGTCCCCATACACCAGGTGGGGATCCTGTCCCCATACACCAGGTGGGGGTTCTGTCCCCATACACCATATGGGGTCCTGTCCCCATACACCAGGTGGGGTTCTGTCCCCATACAGCAGGTGGGGGTCCTGTCCCCATACACCATGTGGGGGTCCTGTTCCCATACACCATGTGGGGTCCTGTCCCCATACACCATGTGGGTTCCTGTCCCCATACACCATGTGGGTTCCTGTCCCCATACACCATGTGGGGTCCTGTCCCCATACACCATGTGGGGTCCTGTCCCCATACACCATGTGGGGTCCTGTCCCCATACACCATGTGGGGTCCTGTCCCCATACAGCAGGTGGGGGTCCTGTCCCCATACACCATGTGGGGGTCCTGTTCCCATACACCATGTGGGGTCCTGTCCCCATACACCATGTGGGGTCCTGTCCCCATACACCATGTGGGGTCCTGTCCCCATACAGCAGGTGGGGTCCTGTCCCCATACACCATGTGGGGGTCCTGTTCCCATACACCATGTGGGGTCCTGTTCCCATACAGCAGGTGGGGGTCCTGTCCCCATACACCTGGTGGGGTCCTGTCCCCATACAACTGGTGGGGTCCTGTCCCCATACACCTGGTGGGGGTCCTGTCCCCATACACCATGTGGGGTCCTGTCCCCATACACCATGTGGGGTCCTGTCCCCATACACCATGTGGGGTCCTGTCCCCATACACCATGTGGGGTCCTGTCCCCATACACCATGTGGGGTCCTGTCCCCATACACCATGTGGGGTCCTGTCCCCATACACCATGTGGGGTCCTGTCCCCATACACCATGTAGGGTCCTGTCCCCATACACCATGTGGGGTCCTGTCCCCATACACCATGTGGGGTCCTGTCCCCATACACCAGGTGGGGTCCTGTCCCCATACAGCAGGTGGGGGTCCTGTCCCCATACACCATGTGGGGGTCCTGTTCCCATACACCATGTGGGGTCCTGTTCCCATACAGCAGGTGGGGGTCCTGTCCCCATACACCTGGTGGGGGTCCTGTCCCCATACAACTGGTGGGGGTCCTGTCCCCATACACCTGGTGGGGGTCCTGTCCCCATACACCTGGTGGGGGTCCTGTCCCCATACAACTGGTGGGGGTCCTGTCCCCATACACCTGGTGGGGGTCCTGTCCCCATACACCATGTGGGGTCCTGTCCCCATACACCATGTGGGGTCCTGTTCCCATACAGCAGGTGGGGGTCCTGTTCCCATACAGCAGGTGGGGTCCTGTCCCCATACACCAGGTGGGGGTCCTGTCCCCATACACCAGGTGGGGGTCCTGTCCCCATACACCATGTGGGGTCCTGTCCCCATACACCATGTGGGGGTCCTGTCCCCATACAGCAGGTGGGGGTCCTGTCCCCATACAGCAGGTGGGGGTCCTGTTCCCATACAGCAGGTGGGGTCCTGTTCCCATACAGCAGGTGGGGGTCCTGTCCCCATACACCATGTGGGGTCCTGTCCCCATACAGCAGGTGGGGGTCCTGTTCCCATACACCATGTGGGGTCCTGTTCCCATACACCATGTGGGGTCCTGTCCCCATACACCATGTGGGGTCCTGTCCCCATACACCATGTGGGGTCCTGTCCCCATACACCATGTGGGGGTCCTGTTCCCATACAGCAGGTGGGGGTCCTGTTCCCATACAGCAGGTGGGGGTCCTGTCCCCATACACCAGGTGGGGTCCTGTCCCCATACACCAGGTGGGGTCCTGTCCCCATACACCATGTGGGGTCCTGTCCCCATACACCATGTGGGGTCCTGTCCCCATACAGCAGGTGGGGTCCTGTCCCCATACAGCAGGTGGGGGTCCTGTTCCCATACAGCAGGTGGGGGTCCTGTTCCCAATACACCATGTGGGGTCCTGTCCCCATACAGCAGGTGGGGGTCCTGTTCCCATACACCATGTGGGGGTCCTGTTCCCATACACCATGTGGGGTCCTGTCCCCATAAACCATGTGGGGTCCTGTCCCCATACACCATGTGGGGTCCTGTCCCCATACAACATGTGGGGGTCCTGTTCCCATACAGCAGGTGGGGGTCCTGTTCCCATACAGCAGGTGGGGGTCCTGTCCCCATACACCAGGTGGGGATCCTGTTCCCATACACCATGTGGGGGTCCTGTTCCCATACACCATATGGGGGTCCTGTTCCCATACACCATGTGGGGGTCCTGTTCCCATACACCATATGGGGGTCCTGTCCCTATACAGCAGGTGGGGTTCCTGTCCCTATACAGCAGGTGGGGGTCCTGTCCCCATACAGCAGGTGGGGGTCCTGTCCCCATACACCAGGTGGGGGTCCTGTTCCCATACACCATATGGGGGTCCTGTTCCCATACACCAGGTGGGGTCCTGTCCCCATACAGCAGGTGGGGGTCCTGTTCCCATACAGCAGGTGGGGGTCCTGTTCCCCATACAGCAGGTGGGGTCCTGTCCCCATACAGCAGGTGGGGGTCCTGTCCCTATACAGCAGGTGGGGGTCCTGTTCCCATACACCATGTGGGGGTCCTGTTCCCATACACCAGGTGGGGGTCCTGTTCCCATACACCAGGTGGGGGTCCTGTTCCCATACACCATGTGGGTTCCTGTCCCCATACACCATGTGGGGGTCCTGTTCCCATACACCATGTGGGGTCCTGTTCCCATACAGCAGGTGGGGGTCCTGTTCCCATACAGCAGGTGGGTTCCTGTTCCCATACAGCAGGTGGGTTCCTGTCCCCATACACCATGTGGGTTCCTGTCCCCATACACCATGTGGGGGTCCTGTTCCCATACACCATGTGGGGGTCCTGTTCCCATACACCATGTGGGTTCCTGTCCCCATACACCATGTGGGGTCCTGTCCCCATACACCATATGGGGGTCCTGTCCCCATACACCATGTGGGGTCCTGTCGCCATACACCATGTGGGGGTCCTGTCCCCATACACCATGTGGGGTCCTGTTCCCATACACCAGGTGGGGGTCCTGTTCCCATACAGCAGGTGGGGTCCTGTTCCCATACACCAGGTGGGGGTCCTGTCCCCATACAGCAGGTGGGGGTCCTGTCCCCATACACCATGTGTGGGTCCTGTTCCCATACAGCAGGTGGGGGTCCTGTCCCCATACAGCAGGTGGGGTCCTGTCCCCATACAGCAGGTGGGGGTCCTGTCCCCATACAGCAGGTGGGGGTCTTGTCCCCATACAGCAGGTGGGGGTCCTGTTCCCATACAGCTTACTAAAAACTGAGTGCTGGTTTAAACTCTGGTTTGGAACCAATGGGGTCAAAACATGAGCTAGCTACAACATGTAATAATTGACCAGAGGTAATTGACATTAGCTAGCTACAACATGTAATCATTGACCAGAGGTAATTGACATTAGCTAGCTGAAATTAGCCAGCTAGCTAGCAAACATTCCTTGACATTCTTCTCCCTAAAAATTCAGAACAGGGACTACAACTTAGCAGGAGTTTGTTGTGTACATTTCGAGAAACTGTAGTTGTTTTCCAGTAAGTGTTGTTGTGTAGCTACCAGTCTGTCCTGGAATGGAATGTTGATGTGGGTGGTAGTAGCTGTTCAGAACCGTTCCAGAACGGAATGTTGACGTGGATAGAAGAAGCTGTTCAGAGACCGTTCCAGAATGGAATGTGGATGTGGATGATAGTAGTCATGCGGAAGTTATTGATACAAATAGGGCACCAGTTCCTCCAGGAACCATTTATGATAAGGATGTTTAAAATATGAAACCATTGATTAGGAAAGGTTAAAATATGAAACCAATGATTAGGAAAGGTTAAAATATGAACCCATTGATTAGGAAAGGTTCCCAGAGCAACTCTAAAGATGAAAAGTTTCTTGTTAGAATCTTTTTTACATTTCAACTTTCCAAATTAAATCCCAAATTCTTTTTTTTTCTCTCTTAAAAATGGAACCGTTATTTAACTAGGCAAGTCAGTTAAGAACACATTCTTATTTACAATGACGGCGTCCCACGGCCAAACCTGGACGACGCTGGGCCAATTGTGCACTGCCCTATGGGACTCCCAGTCATGGCCGGTTGGGAAACAGCCTGGATTCTTAGTGTGTTTCTTCTGAAATAGATTTTCCTCATGTCATGTTTCTTTAGACCTGTCTAAAATAAATAATATAGTTATTGTGATGGTGTATAATTTATTACATGGATTTATTAGACTTTTTAAAATGTAAAACAAAGGTCTGTGTATCAGCTTGTAGGATATGAGTGGAATCCAGGAGATGCTTAATGTGTTGATGTTGATTAAGGGTCAATTACCATGAGACTGTCAGTCTGCATGACAATGACCGGCTGACAAAATGTCATGATCGACACAGCTGTAGGTGACATCAATAAGGGATCATAGCTTTCACCTGGATTCACCTGGTCAGCCTGTCATGGAAAAAACAGGTTTTCCTAATGTTTTGTACACAGTGTATATCATGTGTATATAATAAACAAACTTGAACTGAGAAGGTAAGGGAGGGCAGCCAGAAAGAGAGGGGAGGGGAGGGCAGCCAGAAAGAGAGGGGGGGGAGGGCAGCCAGGAAGAGAGGGGAGGGGAGGGCAGCCAGGAAGGGAGGGAAGGGGAGGGCAGCCAGGAAGGGAGGGCAGACAGAAAGGGAGGGAAGAGGGAGGGCAGACAGAAAGGGAGGGAAGGGGAGGGCAGCCAGAAAGGGAGGGAAGGGGAGGGCAGCCAGAAAGGGGGGAAATGAACAACAGATTTGTGGTTAGATTGTAGGTGAACAAAACATGAAAATGACATAGGCCCCTAAATGATGTGTCCTCAAATATTATGTCATCTAAAACTCTCAGATCAGCTGGTAGAACTGACCAATGAAATGAATCATAGAGGTCTTATAACTAATTCCATTCTACAGGTTCATTGTTCTACAGAACTGATACGAAAATCTGAGGAAAATGCATCCAGGAAGTGGGATATTTTTGATGTGGGTACTTTTCTATTGAATGCCTATACTGTATCTATTTGGACCCAAATTGCTGTTCCTATGGCTTCCACTATATGTCAACAGTCTTTAGACATTGTTTCAGGCTGGTATCCTGAATAATGAGGAAGAATGAGACCATTCTTTCAGTGGACTCTAGAATGAACAAGAGCTGTTTTGAGCGCGTGACCGATTGTGCGCCGTTCGTTCTTCTCATTTCTATTGAAGACCCGATTGTCCGGTTGAAATATTATCGATTATTTAGACAATAGACAACCTGCGGATTAATTAAAAACATCGTTTGACATGTTTCAATGAACTTTACTGGTACTATTTGGATGTATGTGTCTGCATGTCGTGACCACCTTTGAGCCAGTGGATTACTGAACAAAACGCGCCAATAAATCTGAGTTTTTGGGACATAAAGAGGAACTTTTTCGAACATAACAAACATTTATTGTGTAACGGGAACTCTTGTGAGTGCAACCATATGAAGATCATCAAAGTTAAGTGATTAATTTTATCGCTATTTCTGACTTTTATCGTTCCTTTACTTGGTTGTAAAATGTTTGTATGCTTTAGTAAGCAGGGCGCTGTCCTCAGATAATCGCATGGTGTGCTTTCGTCATAAAGCCTTTTTGAAATCTGACAAAGCGGCTGGATTAACAAGAAGTTAATCTTTAAGCCGATGTATAACACTTGTATTTCTATTAATATATAATTGGACTATTTTTGTATTTTGAATTTGGAGCTCTGCAATTTCACCAGACGCTACCGTCCCACCCATAATTAACTGGCTGTGCTCCATGCCACAGCCTGTAGGC
This sequence comes from Oncorhynchus keta, assembly GCF_023373465.1. Classification (NCBI taxonomy): domain Eukaryota; kingdom Metazoa; phylum Chordata; class Actinopteri; order Salmoniformes; family Salmonidae; genus Oncorhynchus; species Oncorhynchus keta. The sequence continues at coordinate 74,615 of NW_026281563.1, forward strand.
TTGTCCATTTAGCTGACAATATATGCTCATAAATCCTATGCCATTACGTTATATTGTATTATTTTATAGTCAGAAAAATATAATTGAATTTAGCAGAATAAAATAGAAAGGATATTTTTCTCATTCTGGTGTGTTCAGATGAAGTGTTGTGTGTTTTATGTTGAGCATAAGAGTGATCATTTGAAACAGTTATTTGGCAACTTTAGTTGTGATTGATACCAACTTTAGTAAAGCCAATTCTAAAGTGTAGTTTCACCAGGACATCGAACTGAGGCATTTCAACAGTGGCTCAGCAACAGGTAGTCAGGGCGACATGCACTTAAACACATCCCCTACATTAATCTAGAAATATAACAGACTTTATTATAGTTTCACCAGGACATCTACTGAGGCATTTCAACAGTGGCACAGCAACAGGTAGTCAGGGAGACATGCACTTGAACACATCCCCTACATTCATCTAGAAATATAACAGGATTTATTCAATTCTTTTTACTTCATTCAAAATATAAATTTGGAGTTTATTCTCAAAATATTGCCACTTTTTAAAGCACTATCAAAAATGTTTGACTTCATTATCAAAATTATATTTCAAGTTCATTCTTAATTAATAAAATATTGTCATTTTATTTTCAAAATATTGCCACTTTCTTCACATATTGTAACTTTTTAAAGTCCTATCATGCAAATAATTATAATTCAAGTTCCACTATCTTTCCCTGTTAATTTAATTTTCGCTTCACGTCGGCCTAATACTCCTCTAGAGCTTAGAATGTCTTATCAAAATCTATATGGGCTGCATGATGCATAAGAAGAGATTACCATGACTCAAAAGTCTTGTGAAATTTGACTCCGGTGTGGCAGTAATAAAGTCACCACTACAGCCCAACACAGGCCCAAAATAAGTCACCACAACACCACAACAGCCCAACACAGGCCCAAAATAAGTTAAGCTACCACAGTATCCCCTTGACCTTTTGGATTGGAAAACTAAAGTGATACACCAGACAAGGCACAGAGACAGCAACAGAATAGGATATGATGGAGAGAGACACCAGACAAGACACAGAGACAGCAACAGAATAGGATATGATGGAGAGAGACACCAGACAAGACACGGAGACAGCAACAGAAGAATAGGATATGATAGAGAGAGACACCAGACAAGACACAGAGACAGCAACAGAATAGGATATGATGGAGAGAGACACCAGACAAGACACGGAGACAGCAACAGAAGAATAGGATGTGATGGAGAGAAAGTTTGGCTCATTGGACAGGTCAGAGTCCATGTTTGAAGTTGTTGAGGGTTTTGACAAAACACTGGTGTTATATTCATGGATTAAGCTGTTGAAATTCCATCCCGGACCCCCTACTGCCTATGGGCTAAGCCACCAATGTCTTCAAATCCTAGGGGAAAGAGGAGCTGCTTCCCCCAGGGAGAGAGGAGCTGCTATCCATGGGGAGAGAGGAGCTGCTACCCCTGGGGAGAGAGTAGCTGCTACTCCTGGTGAGAGAGGAACTGCTACTCCTGGTTAGAGAGGAGCTGCTACCCCTGGGGTGAGAGGAGCTGGGAAGAGCTGCTACCCCTGGGGGGAGAGGAGATGCTACCCCTGGGGAGAGAGAGGAGCTGCTACCAGGAGAGACTGTGACCCTGCTCGGGAAGAGCTTAACGATTGGTGAGTGTTGGGGCATGTTTGGCAGGCGCTTCCGTGATGAAGACTGCTGTACTTCAGTGATGAAGACTGCTGTACTTCAGTGATGAAGACTGCTGTACTTCCGTGATGAAGACTGCTGTACTTGCTGAGGTTTCACAATATGCCATGGCCGTCCCAGTCACCAGGTCTCAACACAATATGCCATGTCTCAGTCCCCAGGTCTCAACACAATATGCCATGTCTCAGTCCCCAGGTATCAACACAATATGCCATGTCTCAGTCCCCAGGTATCAACACAATATGCCATGTCTCATTCACCAGGTCTCAACACAATATGCAATGTCTCAGTCACCAGGTCTCAACACAATATGCCATGTCTCAGTCACCAGGTCTCAACACAATATGCCATGTCTCAGTCTCAACACAATATGCCATGTCTCAGTCACCAGGTCTCAACACAATATGCCATGTCTCAGTCCCAGGTCTCAACACAATATGCCATGTCTCAGTCCCCAGGTCTCAACACAACACAATATGCCATGTCTCAGTCACCAGGTCTCAACACAATATGCCATGTCTCAGTCACCAGGTCTCAACACAATATGCCATGTCTCAGTCACCAGGTCTCAACACAATATGCCATGTCTCAGTCACCCAGGTCTCAACACAATATGCCATGTCTCAGTCACCAGGTCTCAACACAATATGCCATGTCTCAGTCACCAGGTCTCAACACAATATGCCATGTCTCAGTCACCAGGTCTCAACACAATATGCCATGTCTCAGTCCCCAGGTCTCAACACAATATGCCATGTCTCAGTCACCAGGTCTCAACACAATATGCCATGTCTCAGTCAGGTCCAGGTCTCAACACAATATGCCATGTCTCAGTCCCCAGGTCTCAACACAATATGCCATGTCTCAGTCACCAGGTCTCAACACAATATGCCATGTCTCAGTCACCAGGTCTCAACACAATATGCCATGTCTCAGTCCCCAGGTCTCAACACAATATGCCATGTCTCTCACCAGGTCTCAACACAATATGCCATGTCTCAGTCCCAGGTCTCAACACAATATGCCATGTCAGTCCCCAGGTCTCAACACAATATGCCATGTCTCAGTCCCCAGGTCTCAACACAATATGCCATGTCTCAGTCACCAGGTCTCAACACAATATGCCATGTCTCAGTCCCCAGGTCTCAACACAATATGCCATGTCTCAGTCCCCAGGTCTCAACACAATATGCCATGTCTCAGTCCCCAGGTCTCAACACAATATGCCATGTCTCAGTCCCCAGGTCTCAACACAATATGCCATGTCTCAGTCCCCAGGTCTCAACACAATATGCCATGTCTCAGTCCCCAGGTCTCAACACAATATGCCATGTCTCAGTCCCCAGGTCTCAACACAATATGCCATGTCTCAGTCCCCAGGTCTCAACACAATATGCCATGTCTCAGTCACCAGGTCTCAACACAATATGCCATGTCTCAGTCCCCAGGTCTCAACACAATATGCCATGTCTCAGTCCCCAGGTCTCAACACAATATGCCATGTCTCAGTCCCCAGGTCTCAACACAATATGCCATGTCTCAGTCACCAGGTCTCAACACAATATGCCATGTCTCAGTCCCCAGGTCTCAACACAATATGCCATGTCTCAGTCCCCAGGTCTCAACACAATATGCCATGTCTCAGTCCCCAGGTCTCAACACAATATGCCATGTCTCAGTCCCCAGGTCTCAACACAATATGCCATGTCTCAGTCCCAGGTCTCAACACAATATGCCATGTCTCATCACCAGGTCTCACACAATATGGTCTCAACACAATATGCCATGTCTCAGTCACCAGGTCTCAACACAATATGCCATGTCTCAGTCCCAGGTCTCAACACAATATGCCATGTCTCAGTCCCCAGGTCTCAACACAATATGCCATGTCTCAGTCACCAGGTCTCAACACAATATGCCATGTCTCAGTCCCCAGGTCTCAACACAATATGCCATGTCTCAGTCCCAGGTCTCAACACAATATGCCATGTCTCAGTCACCAGGTCTCAACACAATATGCCATGTCTCAGTCACCAGGTCTCAACACAATATGCCATGTCTCAGTCACCAGGTCTCAACACAATATGCCATGTCTCAGTCACCAGGTCTCAACACAATATGCCATGTCTCAGTCACCAGGTCTCAACACAATATGCCATGTCTCAGTCACCAGGTCTCAACACAATATGCCATGTCTCAGTCACCAGGTCTCAACACAATATATGTCTCATGTCTCTCAGTCAGTCACCAGGTCTCAACACAATATGCCATGTCTCAGTCACCAGGTCTCAACACAATATGCCATGTCTCAGTCAACACAATATGCCAGGTCTCAACACAATATGCCATGTCTCAGTCACCAGGTCTCAACACAATATGCCATGTCTCAGTCCCCAGGTCTCAACACAATATGCCATGTCTCAGTCACCAGGTCTCAACACAATATGCCATGTCTCAGTCACCAGGTCTCAACACAATATGCCATGTCTCAGTCATGTCTCCAGGTCTCAACACAATATGCCATGTCTCAGTCCCCAGGTCTCAACACAATATGCCATGTCTCAGTCACCAGGTCTCAACACAATATGCCATGTCTCAGTCCCCAGGTCTCAACACAATATGCCATGTCTCAGTCCCCAGGTCTCAACACAATATGCCATGTCTCAGTCCCCAGGTCTCAACACAATATGCCATGTCTCAGTCCCCAGGTCTCAACACAATATGCCATGTCTCAGTCACCAGGTCTCAACACAATATGCCATGTCTCAGTCACCAGGTCTCAACACAATATGCCATGTCTCAGTCACCAGGTCTCAACACAATATGCCATGTCTCAGTCACCAGGTCTCAACACAATATGCCATGTCTCAGTCACCAGGTCTCAACACAATATGCCATGTCTCAGTCACCAGGTCTCAACACAATATGCCATGTCTCAGTCAGTCCCAGGTCTCAACACAATATGCCATGTCTCAGTCACCAGGTCTCAACACAATATGCCATGTCTCAGTCACCAGGTCTCAACACAATATGCCATGTCTCAGTCCCAGGTCTCAACACAATATGCCATGTCTCAGTCACCAGGTCTCAACACAATATGCCATGTCTCAGTCACCAGGTCTCAACACAATATGCCATGTCTCAGTCCCCAGGTCTCAACACAATATGCCATGTCTCAGTCACCAGGTCTCAACACAATATGCCATGTCTCAGTCCCCAGGTCTCAACACAATATGCCATGTCTCAGTCCCCAGGTCTCAACACAATATGCCATGTCTCAGTCACCAGTCCCCAGGTCTCAGGTCTCAACACAATATGCCATGTCTCAGTCCCCAGGTCTCAACACAATATGCCATGTCTCAGTCACCAGGTCTCAACACAATATGCCATGTCTCAGTCACCAGGTCTCAACACAATATGCCATGTCTCAGTCCCCAGGTCTCAACACAATATGCCATGTCTCAGTCCCCAGGTCTCAACACAATATGCCATGTCTCAGTCACACAATATGCCATGTCTCAGTCCCCAGGTCTCAACACAATATGCCATGTCTCAGTCCCCAGGTCTCAACACAATATGCCATGTCTCAGTCCCCAGGTCTCAACACAATATGCCATGTCTCAGTCCCCAGGTCTCAACACAATATGCCATGTCTCAGTCAGTCCCAGGTCTCAACACAATATGCCATGTCTCAGTCCCCAGGTCTCAACACAATATGCCATGTCTCAGTCACCAGGTCTCAACACAATATGTCCATGTCTCTCATGTCTCAGTCACCAGGTCTCAACACAATATGCCATGTCTCAGTCACCAGGTCTCAACACAATATGCCATGTCTCAGTCCCCAGGTCTCAACACAATATGCCATGTCTCAGTCCCCAGGTCTCAACACAATATGCCATGTCTCAGTCACCAGGTCTCAACACAATATGCCATGTCTCAGTCCCCAGGTCTCAACACAATATGCCATGTCTCAGTCCCCAGGTCTCAACACAATATGCCATGTCTCAGTCCCCAGGTCTCAACACAATATGCCATGTCTCAGTCCCCAGGTCTCAACACAATATGCCATGTCTCAGTCACCAGGTCTCAACACAATATGCCATGTCTCATTCACCAGGTCTCAACACAATATGCCATGTCTCAGTCACCAGGTCTCAACACAATATGCCATGTCTCAGTCCCCAGGTCTCAACACAATATGCCATGTCTCAGTCCCCAGGTCTCAACACAATATGCCATGTCTCAGTCCCCAGGTCTCAACACAATATGCCATGTCTCAGTCACCAGGTCTCAACACAATATGCCATGTCTCAGTCACCAGGTCTCAACACAATATGCCATGTCTCAGTCCCCAGGTCTCAACACAATATGCCATGTCTCAGTCACCAGGTCTCAACACAATATGCCATGTCTCAGTCCCCAGGTCTCAACACAATATGCCATGTCTCAGTCACCAGGTCTCAACACAATATGCCATGTCTCAGTCCCCAGGTCTCAACACAATATGCCATGTCTCAGTCCCCAGGTCTCAACACAATATGCCATGTCTCAGTCCCCAGGTCTCAACACAATATGCCATGTCTCAGTCACCAGGTCTCAACACAATATGCCATGTCTCAGTCCCCAGGTCTCAACACAATATGCCATGTCTCAGTCACCAGGTCTCAACACAATATGCCATGTCTCAGTCCCCAGGTCTCAACACAATATGCCATGTCTCATTCACCAGGTCTCAACACAATATGCCATGTCTCAGTCACCAGGTCTCAACACAATATGCCATGTCTCAGTCCCCAGGTCTCAACACAATATGCCATGTCTCAGTCCCCAGGTCTCAACACAATATGCCATGTCTCAGTCACCAGGTCTCAACACAATATGCCATGTCTCAGTCCCCAGGTCTCAACACAATATGCCATGTCTCAGTCACCAGGTCTCAACACAATATGCCATGTCTCAGTCACCAGGTCTCAACACAATATGCCATGTCTCAGTCCCCAGGTCTCAACACAATATGCCATGTCTCAGTCACCAGGTCTCAACACAATATGTCTCAACACAATATGCCATGTCTCAGTCACCAGGTCTCAACACAATATGCCATGTCTCAGTCCCAGGTCTCAACACAATATGCCATGTCTCAGTCACCAGGTCTCAACACAATATGCCATGTCTCAGTCCCCAGGTCTCAATGTCTCACAAGGTCTACAATATGCCATGTCTCAGTCCCCAGGTCTCAACACAATATGCCATGTCTCAGTCACCAGGTCTCAACACAATATGCCATGTCTCAGTCAACCAGGTCTCAACACAATATGCCATGTCTCAGTCACCAGGTCTCAACACAATATGCCATGTCTCAGTCACCAGGTCTCAACACAATATGCCATGTCTCAGTCCCCAGGTCTCAACACAATATGCCATGTCTCAGTCACCAGGTCTCAACACAATATGCCATGTCTCAGTCCCCAGGTCTCAACACAATATGCCATGTCTCAGTCCCCAGGTCTCAACACAATATGCCATGTCTCAGTCCCCAGGTCTCAACACAATATGCCATGTCTCAGGTCTCAGTCACCAGGTCTCAACACAATATGCCATGTCTCAGTCCCCAGGTCTCAACACAATATGCCATGTCTCAGTCCCCAGGTCTCAACACAATATGCCATGTCTCAGTCACCAGGTCTCAACACAATATGCCATGTCTCAGTCCCCAGGTCTCAACACAATATGCCATGTCTCAGTCCCCAGGTCTCAACACAATATGCCATGTCTCAGTCACCAGGTCTCAACACAATATGCCATGTCTCAGTCACCAGGTCTCAACACAATATGCCATGTCTCAGTCACCAGGTCTCAACACAATATGCCATGTCTCAGTCACCAGGTCTCAACACAATATGCCATGTCTCAGTCCCCAGGTCTCAACACAATATGCCATGTCTCAGTCACCAGGTCTCAACACAATATGCCATGTCTCAGTCACCAGGTCTCAACACAATATGCCATGTCTCAGTCACCAGGTCTCAACACAATATGCCATGTCTCAGTCACCAGGTCTCAACACAATATGCCATGTCTCAGTCACCAGGTCTCAACACAATATGCCATGTCTCAGTCACCAGGTCTCAACACAATATGCCATGTCTCAGTCACCAGGTCTCAACACAATATGCCATGTCTCAGTCCCCAGGTCTCAACACAATATGCCATGTCTCAGTCACCAGGTCTCAACACAATATGCCATGTCTCAGTCACCAGGTCTCAACACAATATGCCATGTCTCAGTCACCAGGTCTCAACACAATATGCCATGTCTCAGTCCCCAGGTCTCAACACAATATGCCATGTCTCAGTCCCCAGGTCTCAACACAATATGCCATGTCTCAGTCCCCAGGTCTCAACACAATATGCCATGTCTCAGTCACCAGGTCTCAACACAATATGCCATGTCTCAGTCCCCAGGTCTCAACACAATATGCCATGTCTCAGTCACCAGGTCTCAACACAATATGCCATGTCTCAGTCACCAGGTCTCAACACAATATGCCATGTCTCAGTCCCCAGGTCTCAACACAATATGCCATGTCTCATTCACCAGGTCTCAACACAATATGCCATGTCTCAGTCACCAGGTCTCAAGACAATATGCCATGTCTCATTCCCCAGGTCTCAACACAATATGCCATGTCTCAGTCACCAGGTCTCAACACAATATGCCATGTCTCAGTCCCCAGGTCTCAACACAATATGCCATGTCTCAGTCCCAGGTCTCAACACAATATGCCATGTCTCAGTCCCCAGGTCTCAACACAATATGCCATGTCTCAGTCCCCAGGTCTCAACACAATATGCCATGTCTCAGTCACCAGGTCTCAACACAATATGCCATGTCTCAGTCCCCAGGTCTCAACACAATATGCCATGTCTCAGTCCCCAGGTCTCAACACAATATGCCATGTCTCAGTCACCAGGTCTCAACACAATATGCCATGTCTCAGTCACCAGGTCTCAACACAATATGCCATGTCTCAGTCCCCAGGTCTCAACACAATATGCCATGTCTCAACACAATATAGTCCCCAGGTCTCAACACAATATGCCATGTCTCAGTCACCAGGTCTCAACACAATATGCCATGTCTCAGTCACCAGGTCTCAACACAATATGCCATGTCTCAGTCACCAGGTCTCAACACAATATGCCATGTCTCAGTCACCAGGTCTCAACACAATATGCCATGTCTCAGTCACCAGGTCTCAACACAATATGCCATGTCTCAGTCACCAGGTCTCAACACAATATGCCATGTCTCAGTCCCCAGGTCTCAACACAATATGCCATGTCTCAGTCCCCAGGTCTCAACACAATATGCCATGTCTCAGTCCCCAGGTCTCAACACAATATGCCATGTCTCAGTCACCAGGTCTCAACACAATAGAACACCACCATCAACAAAACACCAAATGATGGAATTTCTTGTGGAATAATGATGTCACATCCCTCCAATAGAGTTCCAGACAGTTGTAGAATGGTGTCACATCCCTCCAATAGAGTTCCAGACAGTTGTAGAATGGTGTCACATCCCTCCAACAGAGTTCCAGACAGTTGTAGAATGTATTCCAAGGCACATTGTAAGAGCTGTAAAGAGAGAGGGAGGGAGAGAGAACAGGCAGAACCTGATATGTAAATGAGCAGAGCAAATGAAAGTAACTTTTGACGACCTGATGATCATTCAGACTGTTTCTATTGAGAGATAAAAGGTAAGAGAACGATTGTTGTGTGTATTCATATAGTTGATGATATTGTTATATAGTTGATGATATTGTTATGTGTATTCATATAGTTGATGATATTGTTATATTCATATAGTTGATGATATTGTTGTGTGTATTCATATAGTTGATGATATTGTTATGTGTCATATAGTTGATGATATTGTTATGTGTATTCATATAGTTGATGATATTGTTATGTGTATTCATATAGTTGATGATATTGTTGTGTATATTCATATAGTTGATGATATTGTTGTGTGTATTCATATAGTTGATGATATTGTTATGTGTCATATAGTTGATGATATTGTTATGTGTATTCATATAGTTGATGATATTGTTATGTGTATTCATATAGTTGATGATATTGTTATGGGTATTCATATAGTTGATGATATTGTTATGTGTATTCATATAGTTGATGATATTGTTATGGGTATTCATATAGTTGATGATATTGTTATGTGTATTCATATAGTTGATGATATTGTTATGGGTATTCATATAGTTGATGATATTGTTGTGTATTCATATAGTTGATGATATTGTTATGGGTATTCATATAGTTGATGATATTGTTGTGTATTCATATAGTTGATGATATTGTTATGTGTATTCATATAGTTGATGATATTTCTGGTGGACAGTGTTATAATAGTCCTACTCTCCTTAAAATGTTTGAAAATAATCTCCTATGGGGACAGACGGAGGACCTGTTTGGAACCCTTTAGTCTAAGAGTGTACTGTATCATAGGTCTATAGACCAGGGTGATCTCCTACTGTATCATAGGTCTATAGACCAGGGTGATCTCCTACTGTATCATAGGTCTATAGACCAGGGTGATCTCCTACTGTATCATAGGTCTATAGACCAGGGTGATCTCCTACTGTATCATAGGTCTATAGACCAGGGTGATCTCCTACAGTATCATAGGTCTATAGACCAGGGTGATCTCCTACTGTATCATAGATCTATAGACCAGGGTGATCTCCTACTGTATCATAGGTCTATAGACCAGGGTGATCTCCTACTGTATCATAGGTCTATAGACCAGGGTGATCTCCTACTGTATCATAGGTCTATAGACCAGGGTGATCTCCTACTGTATCATAGGTATATAGACCAGGGTGATCTCCTACTGTATCATAGGTCTATAGACCAGGGTGATCTCCTACTGTATCATAGGTCTATAGACCAGGGTGATCTCCTACTGTATCATAGGTCTATAGACCAGGGTGATCTCCTACTGTATCATAGGGTCTATAGACCAGGGTGATCTCCAACTGTATCATAGGTCTATAGACCAGGGTGATCTCCTACTGTATCATAGGTCTATAGACCAGGGTGATCTCCTACTGTATCATAGGTCTATAGACCAGGGTGATCTACTACTGTATCATAGGTCTATAGACCAGGGTGATCTCCTACTGTATCATAGGTCTATAGACCAGGGTGATCTCCTACTGTATCATAGGTCTATAGACCAGGGTGATCTACTACTGTTTCATAGGTCTATAGACCAGGGTGATCTCCTACTGTATCATAGGTCTATAGACCAGGGTGATCTCCTACTGTATCATAGGTCTATAGACCAGGGTGATCTCCTACTGTATCATAGGTCTATAGACCAGGGTGATCTATTCCTGCATCATAGGTCTATAGACCAGGGTGATCTCCTACTGTATCATAGGTCTATAGACCAGGGTGATCTCCTACTGTATCATAGGTCTATAGACCAGGGTGATCTCCTACTGTTTCATAGGTCTATAGACCAGGGTGATCTCCTACTGTATCATAGGTCTATAGACCAGGGTGATCTCTTACTGTATCATAGGTCTATAGACCAGGGTGATCTCCTACTGTATCATAGGTCTATAGACCAGGGTGATCTCCTACTGTATCATAGGTCTATAGACCAGGGTGATCTCCTACTGTATCATAGGTCTATGGACCAGGGTGATCTACTACTGTATCATAGGTCTATAGACCAGGGTGATCTACTACTGTATCATAGGTCTATAGACCAGGGTGATCTACTACTGTATCATAGGTCTATAGACCAGGGTGATCTCCTACTGTATCATAGGTCTATAGACCAGGGTGATCTCCTACTGTATCATAGGTCTATAGACCAGGGTGATCTCCTACTGTATCATAGGTCTATAGACCAGGGTGATCTACTACTGTATCATAGGTCTATAGACCAGGGTGATCTCCTACTGTATCATAGGTCTATAGACCAGGGTGATCTCCTACTGTATCATAGGTCTATAGACCAGGGTGATCTCCTACTGTATCATAGGTCTATAGACCAGGGTGATCTCCTACTGTATCATAGGTCTATGGACCAGGGTGATCTACTACTGTATCATAGGTCTATAGACCAGGGTGATCTACTACTGTATCATAGGTCTATAGGATTTTCTTCAGAAAACTCAACAAGCAGCAAACACATTTTTTTTTCTTGTTATTATTCTTTTCACTCAGTGTGAAAGAGAGACAAATACATATTGTGGAAAGCCTAACAACAAATAACACTTCCTCAAAACAGGTTGTGTGTATTCATTAGTGCCAACCGTAGCAAAACGTTTGGCAACAGAATCCATTTAGGTCACGTTGTACAGCATTTGGAGTAAACTGTTTATGCAACATTTTAAAACTGTTGTCTGTGGAGTAAACTAATGAATACAACCCAAGCTGTTGAAACCTGAACATTAACACTGTGGTCCTTCTGTGGCTCAGTTGGTAGAGCATGGCGCTTGTAACGCCAGGGTAGTGGGTTCAATTCCCAGGACCACCCATACGTAGAATGTATGCACACATGACTGTAAGTCGCTTTGGATAAAAGCGTCAGCTAAATGGCATATATTATTATTATAACACTATTGATACTGATACTGGGTTAACACTATTGATACTGATACTGGGTTAACACTATTTATACTGATACTGGGTTAACACTATTTATACTGATACTGGGTTAACACTATTGATACTGATACTGGGTTAACACTATTGATACTGATACTGGGTTAACACTATTTATACTGATACTGGGTTAACACTATTGATACTGATACTGGGTTAACACTATTGATACTGATACTGGGTTAACACTATTTATACTGATACTGGGTTAACACTATTTATACTGATACTGGGTTAACACTATTGATACTGATACTGGGTTAACACTATTTATACTGATACTGGGTTAACACTATTTATACTGATACTGGGTTAACACTATTGATACTGATACTGGGTTAACACTATTTATACTGATACTGGGTTAACACTATTTATACTGATACTGGGTTAACACTATTGATACTGATACTGGGTTAACACTATTTATACTGATACTGGGTTAACACTATTGATACTGATACTGGGTTAACACTATTGATACTGATACTGGGTTAACACTATTTATACTGATACTGGGTTAACACTATTTATACTGATACTGGGTTAACACTATTGATACTGATACTGGGTTAACACTATTTATACTGATACTGGGTTAACACTATTTATACTGATACTGGGTTAACACTATTGATACTGATACTGGGTTAACACTATTTATACTGATACTGGGTTAACACTATTTATACTGATACTGGGTTAACACTATTTATACTGATACTGGGTTAACACTATTTATACTGATACTGGGTTAACACTATTTATACTGATACTGGGTTAACACGATTGATGTGATGCTTGGGGTGTTTTCCTTTACTGGGTTCACTGCCCGCTGTTTGCTACAATGTTAATACCACAGGCTGTTTATACTGATACTGGGTTAACACTACAATGTTAATACCACAGGCTGTTTATACTGATACTGGGTTAACACTACAATGTTAATACCACAGGCTGTTTATACTGATACTGGGTTAACACTACAATGTTAATACCACAGGCTGTTTATACTGATACTGGGTTAACACTACAATATTAATACTACAGGCTGTTTATACTGATACTGGGTTAACACTACAATGTTAATACCACAGGCTGTTTATACTGATACTGGGTTAACACTACAATGTTAATACCACAGGCTGTTTATACTGATACTGGGTTAACACTACAATGTTAATACCACAGGCTGTTTATACTGATACTGGGTTAACACTACAATATTAATACCACAGGCTGTTTATACTGATACTGGGTTAACACTACAATGTTAATACCACAGGTTGTTTATACTGATACTGGGTTAACACTACAATGTTAATACCACAGGCTGTTTATACTGATAATGGGTTAACACTACAATATTAATACTACAGGCTGTTTATACTGATACTGGGTTAACACTACAATGTTAATACCACAGGCTGTTTATACTGATACTGGGTTAACACTACAATGTTAATACCACAGGCTGTTTATACTGATACTGGGTTAACACTACAATATTAATACTACAGGCTGTTTATACTGATACTGGGTTAACACTACAATATTAATACTACAGGCTGTTTATACTGATACTGGGTTAACACTACAATATTAATACTACAGGCTGTTTATACTGATACTGGGTTAACACTACAATATTAATACCACAGGCTGTTTATACTGATACTGGGTTAACACTACAATATTAATACTACAGGCTGTTTATACTGATACTGGGTTAACACTACAATATTAATACTACAGGCTGTTTATACTGATACTGGGTTAACACTACAATATTAATACCACAGGCTGTTTATACTGATACTGGGTTAACACTACAATATTAATACTACAGGCTGTTTATACTGATACTGAGTTAACACTACAATGTTAATACCACAGGCTGTTTATACTGATACTGGGTTAACACTACAATGTTAATACCACAGGCTGTTTATACTGATACTGGGTTAACACTACAATATTAATACTACAGGCTGTTTATACTGATACTGGGTTAACACTATTGATACTGATACTGGGTTGGGTACTGATACTGGGTTGATACTGATACTGGGTTAACACTATTGATACTGATACTGGGTTAACACTATTTACTGATACTGGGTTAACACTATTTATACTGATACTGGGTTAACACTATTGATACTGATACTGGGTTAACACTATTTATACTGATACTGGGTTAACACTATTTATACTGATACTGGGTTAACACTATTTATACTGATACTGGGTTAACACTATTTATACTGATACTGGGTTAACACTATTGATACACTGGGTTAACACTATTTATGCACTGATGCTGGGTTAGCACTATTTATACTGATACTGGGTTAACACTATTTATACTGATACTGGGTTAACACTATTTATACTGATACTGGTTAGCTATTTATACGATTGATTGATGCTTGGGGTGTTTTCCTTTTACTGGGTTCACTGCCGCTGTTTGCTACAATGTTAATACCACAGGCTGTTTATACTGATACTGGGTTAACACTACAATGTTAATACCACAGGCTGTTTATACTGATACTGGGTTAACACTACAATGTTAATACCACAGGCTGTTTATACTGATACTGGGTTAACACACAATGTGTAATGCCACAGGCTGTTTATACTTTGACTGCAATGTTAATACTACAGGCTGTTTATACTGATACTGGGTTAACACTACAATGTTAATACCACAGGCTGTTTATACTGATACTGGGTTAACACACAATGTTAATACCACAGGCTGTTTATACTGATACTGGGTTAACACTACAATGTTTATACTGATACCACAGGCTGTTTATACTGATACTGGAGTTAACACTACAATGTTAATACCACAGGCTGTTTATACTGATACCAGGTTAACACTACAATATTAATACCACAGGCTGTTTATACTGATACTGGGTTAACACTACAATGTTAATACCACAGGCTGTTTATACTGATACTGAGTTAACACTACAATGTTAATACCACAGGCTGTTTATACTGATACTGGGTTAACACTACAATGTTAATACCACAGGCTGTTTATACTGATACTGGGTTAACACTACAATGTTAATACCACAGGCTGTTTATACTGATACTGGGTTAACACTACAATATTAATACTACAGGCTGTTTATACTGATACTGGGTTAACACTACAATATTAATACTACAGGCTGTTTATACTGATACTGGGTTAACACTACAATATTAATACTACAGGCTGTTTATACTGATACTGGGTTAACACTACAATATTAATACCACAGGCTGTTTATACTGATACTGGGTTAACACTACAATATTAATACCACAGGCTGTTTATACTGATACTGGGTTAACACTACAATATTAATACTACAGGCTGTTTATACTGATACTGGGTTAACACTACAATATTAATACCACAGGCTGTTTATACTGATACTGGGTTAACACTACAATGTTAATACCACAGGCTGTTTTATACTGATACTGGGTTAACACTACAATATTAATACCACAGGCTGTTTATACTGATACTGGGTTAACACTACAATGTTAATACCACAGGCTGTTTATACTGATACTGGGTTAACACTACAATGTTAATACCACAGGCTGTTTATACTGATACTGGGTTAACACTACAATATTAATACCACAGGCTGTTTATACTGATACTGGGTTAACACTACAATATTAATACCACAGGCTGCTGTGGGTTATAGGCTGTTTATACTGATACTGGGTTAACACTACAATGTTAATACCACAGGCTGTTTATACTGATACTGGGTTAACACTACAATATTAATACCACAGGCTGTTTATACTGATACTGGTTAACACTACAATATTAATACTACAGGCTGTTTATACTGATACTGGGTTAACACTACAATGTTAATACCACAGGCTGTTTTATACTGACTACTGGGTTAACTGATACTACAATGTTAATACCACAGGCTGTTTATACTGATACTGGGTTAACACTACAATGTTAATACCACAGGCTGTTTATACTGATACTGGGTTAACACTACAATGTTAATACCACAGGCTGTTTATACTGATACTGGGTTAACACTACAATGTTAATACCACAGGCTGTTTATACTGATACTGGGTTAACACTACAATGTTAATACCACAGGCTGTTTATACTGATGACTACTGAGTTAACAGGCTGTTTATACTGATACTGGGTTAAACTACCACAGGCTGTTTATACTGATACTGGGTTAACACTACAATGTTAATACCACAGGCTGTTTATACTGATACTGGGTTAACACTACAATTAATACCACAGGCTGTTTATACTGATACTGGGTTAACACTACAATGTTAATACCACAGGCTGTTTATACTGATACTGGGTTAACACTACAATGTTAATACCACAGGCTGTTTATACTGATACTGGGTTAACACTACAATGTTAATACCACAGGCTGTTTTTTTTTATACTGATACTGGGTTAACACTACAATGTTAATACCACAGGCTGTTTATACTGATACTGGGTTAACACTACAATGTTAATACCACAGGCTGTTTATACTGATACTGGGTTAACACTACAATGTTAATACCACAGGCTGTTTATACTGATACTGGGTTAACACTACAATGTTAATACCACAGGCTGTTTATACTGATACTGGGTTAACACTACAATGTTAATACCACAGGCTGTTTATACTGATACTGGGTTAACACTACAATGTTAATACCACAGGCTGTTTATACTGATACTGGGTTAACACTACAATGTTAATACCACAGGCTGTTTATACTGATACTGGTTAACACTACAATGTTAATACCACAGGCTGTTTATACTGATACTGGGTTAACACTACAATGTTAATACCACAGGCTGTTTATACTGATACTGGGTTAACACTACAATGTTAATACCACAGGCTGTTTATACTGATACTGGGTTAACACTACAATGTTAATACCACAGGCTGTTTATACTGATACTGGGTTAACACTACAATGTTAATACCACAGGCTGTTTATACTGATACTGGGTTAACACTACAATGTTAATACCACAGGCTGTTTTATACTGATACTGGGTTAACACTACAATGTTAATACCACAGGCTGTTTATACTGATACTGGGTTAACACTACAATATTAATACCACAGGCTGTTTATACTGATACTGGGTTAACACTACAATATTAATACCACAGGCTGTTTATACTGATACTGGGTTAACACTACAATGTTAATACCACAGGCTGTTTATACTGATACTGGGTTAACACTACAATATTAATACCACAGGCTGTTTATACTGATACTGGGTTAACACTACAACAATTAATACTACAGGCTGTTTTATACTGATACTGGGTTAACACTACAATATTAATACTACAGGCTGTTTATACTGATACTGGGTTAACACTACAATATTAATACCACAGGCTGTTTATACTGATACTGGGTTAACACTACAATATTAATACCACAGGCTGTTTATACTGATACTGGGTTAACACTACAATATTAATACCACAGGCTGTTTATACTGATACTGGGTTAACACTACAATATTAATACCACAGGCTGTTTATACTGATACTGGGTTAACACTACAATATTAATACTACAGGCTGTTTATACTGATACTGGGTTAACACTACAATATTAATAC
Source organism: Oncorhynchus keta (assembly GCF_023373465.1). Classification (NCBI taxonomy): domain Eukaryota; kingdom Metazoa; phylum Chordata; class Actinopteri; order Salmoniformes; family Salmonidae; genus Oncorhynchus; species Oncorhynchus keta. The sequence goes on from NW_026281563.1 coordinate 92,722, forward strand.
CACAGGCTGTTTATACTGATACTGGGTTAACACTACAATATTAATACCACAGGCTGTTTATACTGATACTGGGTTAACACTACAATATTAATACTACAGGCTGTTTATACTGATACTGGGTTAACACTACAATATTAATACTACAGGCTGTTTATACTGATACTGGGTTAACACTACAATATTAATACCACAGGCTGTTTATACTGATACTGGGTTAACACTACAATATTAATACTACAGGCTGTTTATACTGATACTGGGTTAACACTACAATATTAATACCACAGGCTGTTTATACTGATACTGGGTTAACACTACAATATTAATACCACAGGCTGTTTATACTGATACTGGGTTAACACTACAATATTAATACTACAGGCTGTTTATACTGATACTGGGTTAACACTACAATATTAATACCACAGGCTGTTTATACTGATACTGGGTTAACACTACAATATTAATACCACAGGCTGTTTATACTGATACTGGGTTAACACAATATTAATACAAGGCTGTTTATATTAATGGAGTTAACACTACAAGGCTATTAATACCACAGGCTGTTTATACTGATACTGGGTTAACACTACAATATTAATACCACAGGCTGTTTATACTGATACTGGGTTAACACTACAATATTAATACTACAGGCTGTTTATACTGATACTGGGTTAACACTACAATGTTAATACCACAGGCTGTTTATACTGATACTGGGTTAACACTACAATATTAATACTACAGGCTGTTTATACTGATACTGGGTTAACACTACAATATTAATACTACAGGCTGTTTATACTGATACTGGGTTAACACTACAATATTAATACCACAGGCTGTTTATACTGATACTGGGTTAACACTACAATATTAATACTACAGGCTGTTTATACTGATACTGGGTTAACACTACAATATTAATACTACAGGCTGTTTATACTGATACTGGGTTAACACTACAATATTAATACCACAGGTTGCCCAACATCCATTGAAACATAGAGACACAAGAATATGATGGAAAGTGTTTTGCATAATATCAATAAGTGTTGATTTAGAGTTGTCTTCTGGGTTCAGAGTTGGGAGATAACCAGTCCCTGTCTCAGAGTTGGGAGATAAACCAGTCCCTGTCTCAGAGTTGGGAGATAACCAGTCCCTGTCTTAGAGTTGGGAGATAACCAGTCCCTGTCTCAGAGTTGGGAGATAACCAGTCCCTGTCTTAGAGTTGGGAGATAACCAGTCCCTGTCTCAGAGTTGGGAGATAACCAGTCCCTGTCTCAGAGTTGGGAGATAACCAGTCCCTGTCTTAGAGTTGGGAGATAACCAGTCCCTGTCTCAGAGTTGGGAGATAACCAGTCCCTGTCTTAGAGTTGGGAGATAACCAGTCCCTGTCTCAGAGTTGGGAGATAACCAGTCCCTGTCTTAGAGTTGGGAGATAACCAGTCCCTGTCTCAGAGTTGGGAGATAACCAGTCCCTGTCTCAGAGTTGGGAGATAACCAGTCCCTGTCTTAGAGTTGGGAGATAACCAGTCCCTGTCTTAGAGTTGGGAGATAACCAGTCCCTGTCTCAGAGTTGGGAGATAACCAGTCCCTGTCTCAGAGTTGGGAGATAACCAGTCCCTGTCTCAGAGTTGGGAGATAACCAGTCCCTGTCTTAGAGTTGGGAGATAACCAGTCCCTGTCTCAGAGTTGGGAGATAACCAGTCCCTGTCTCAGAGTTGGGAGATAACCAGTCCCTGTCTCAGAGTTGGGAGATAACCAGTCCCTGTCTCAGAGTTGGGAGATAACCAGTCCCTCCCTGTCTTAGAGTTGGGAGATAACCAGTCCCTCCCTGTCTTAGAGTTGGGAGATAACCAGTCCCTGTCTCAGAGTTGGGAGATAACCAGTCCCTGTCTCAGAGTTGGGAGATAACCAGTCCCTGTCTCAGAGTTGGGGAGATAACCAGTCCCTGTCTCAGAGTTGGGAGATAACCAGTCCCTGTCTCAGAGTTGGGAGATAACCAGTCCCTGTCTCAGAGTTGGGAGATCAAATTTCTAAATGGAAATAACAAACTTCAGAAGCCTTTTTAAATCTCAAATACACTCCAAGTTGATATGGTGCTGCTAGTGATAGTTCAGAGATACATTACAAGTTTTACATTTCCTGCATTGCAGGAAAGTTATTCTGCAGTGTGGGGAGATCAAATGAAGATCTTACATCTGTAAACAACTTTACATGGTGACATGGTGCTGCTCGTAATAGACAACATTTAGAGACAGAATACAGACAGAAGAGTTTACACTAAGTTTCCCTACAACATTATACACAACTAGATAGACTGAGAGTAGAGCTATAAGAGAATGAAGTGTGGATATACACAACTAGGTAGTGAGTGGACTATGCTGTGGCCCTTAGTCTCTTTGTGCCAGATGGACAGTTGGTGAGGGCCACAGCATAGTCCTCATATCTCCATGGGCCAGATGGACAGTTGGTGAGGGCCACAGCATGGTCCTTTAGTCTCTATGGGCCAAGTGGCCAGTTGGTGAGGGCCACAGCATAGTCCTTTAGTCTCTATGGGCCAAGTGGCCAGTTGGTGAGGGCCACAGCATAGTACTTTAGTCTCTATGTGCCAGATGGACAGTTGGTGAGGGCCACAACATAGTCCTTTAGTCTCTATGGGCCAAGTGGCCAGTTGGTGAGGGCCACAGCATGGTCCTTTAGTCTCTATGGGCCAAGTGGCCAGTTGGTGAGGGCCACAACATAGTCCTTTAGTCTCTATGGGCCAGGTGGCCAGTTGGTGAGGGCTACAGCATAGTCCTTTAGTCTCTATGGGCCAAGTGGCCAGTTGGTGAGGGCCACAGCATAGTCTTTTAGTCTCTATGGGCCAGGTGGCCAGTTGGTGAGGGCCACAGCATAGTCTTTTTAGTCTCCATGGGCCAGATGGCCAGTTGGTGAGGGCCACAGCAAAGTCATTTAGTCTCTATGGGCCAGATGGCTAGTTGGTAGGGCCACAGCATAGTCCTTTAGTCTCTATGGGCCAGGTGGCCAGTTGGTGAGGGCCACAGCATAGTCCTTTAGTCTCTATGGGCCAGATGGCTAGTTGGTGAGGGCCACAGCATAGTCCTTTAGTCTCTATGGGCCAGATGGCCAGTTGGTGAGGGCCACAGCATAGTCCTTTAGTCTCTATGGGCCAGGTGACCAGTTGGTGAGGGCCACAGCATAGTCCTTTAGTCTCTATGTGCCAGATGGACAGTTGGTGAGGGCCACAACATAGTCCTTTAGTCTCTATGGGCCAAGTGGCCAGTTGGTGAGGGGCCACAGCATGGTCCTTTAGTCTCTATGGGCCAAGTGGCCAGTTGGTGAGGGCCACAGCATGGTCCTTTAGTCTCTATGGGCCAGGTGGCCAGTTAGTGAGGGCCACAGCATAGTCCTTTAGTCTCTATGTGCCAGATGGACAGTTGGTGAGGGCCACAACATAGTCCTTTAGTCTCTATGGGCCAGGTGGCCAGTTGGTGAGGGCCACAGCATAGTCCTTTAGTCTCTATGGGCCAAGTGGCCAGTTGGTGAGGGCCACAGCATAGTCTTTTAGTCTCTATGGGCCAGGTGGCCAGTTGGTGAGGGCCACAGCATAGTCCTTTAGACTCTATGGACCAGGTGGCCAGTTGGTGAGGGCCACAACATAGTCCTTTAGTCTCTATGGGCCAGGTGGCCAGTTGGTGAGGGCCACAGCATAGTCCTTTAGTCTCTATGGGCCAGGTGGCCAGTTGGTGAGGGCCACAGCATAGTCCTTTAGTCTCTATGGGCCAGATGGCTAGTTGGTGAGGGCCACAGCATAGTCCTTTAGTCTCTATGGGCCAGGTGGCCAGTTGGTGAGGGCCACAGCATAGTCCTTTAGTCTCTATGGGCCAGATGGCCAGTTGGTGAGGGCCACAGCATAGTCCTTTAGTCTCTATGGGCCAGGTGACCAGTTGGTGAGGGCCACAGCATAGTCCTTTAGTCTCTATGGGCCAGATGGCCAGTTGGTGAGGGCCACAGCATAGTCCTTTAGTCTCTATGGGCCAGGTGACCAGTTGGTGAGGGCCACAGCATAGTCCTTTAGTCTCTATGGGCCAGATGGCCAGTAGTTGGTGAGGGCCACAGCATAGTCCTTTAGTCTCTATGGGCCAGTTGGTAGGGCCACAGCACAGTCCTTTAGTCTCTATGGGCCAGATGACCAGTTGGTGAGGGCCACAGCATAGTCCTTTAGTCTCTATGGGCCAGATGGCCAGTTGGTGAGGGCCACAGCATAGTCCTTTAGTCTCTGTGGGCCAGATGGCCAGTTGGTGAGGGCCACATCATAGCCATGTAGTCTCTATGGACCAGGTGGCCAGTTGGTGTAGGCCACAGCATAGTCCTTTAGTCTCTATGGGCCAGATGGCTAGTTGGTGAGGGCCACAGCATAGACCTTTAGTCTCTATGGGCCAGATGGCCAGTTGGTGAGGGCCACAACATAGTCCTTTAGTCTCTATGGGCCAGATGGCCAGTTGGTAGGGCCACAGCATAGTCCTTTAGTCTCTATGGGCCAGGTGGCCAGGTGGCCAGTTGGCGAGGGCCACAGCATAGTCCTTTAGTCTCTATGGGCCAGATGGCCAGTTGGTGAGGGCCACAACATAGTCCTTTAGTCTCTATGGGCCAGTTGGTAGGGCCACAGCATAGTCCTTTAGGTTCTATGGGCCAGATGACCAGTTGGTGAGGGCCACAGCATAGTCCTTTAGTCTCTATGGACCAGGTGGCCAGTTGGTAGGGCCACAGCATAGTCCTTTAGTCTCTGTGGGCCAGATGGCCAGTTGGTGAGGGCCACATCATAGCCATGTAGTCTCTATGGACCAGGTGGCCAGTTGGTGTAGGCCACAGCATAGTCCTTTAGTCTTTATGGGCCAGGTGGCCAGTTGGTGAGGGCCACAGCATAGTCTTTTAGTCTCCATGGGCCAGATGGCCAGTTGGTGAGGGCCACAGCAAAGTCATTTAGTCTCTATGGGCCAGATGGCTAGTTGGTAGGGCCACAGCATAGTCCTTTAGTCTCTATGGGCCAGGTGGCCAGTTGGTGAGGGCCACAGCATAGTCCTTTAGTCTCTATGGGCCAGATGGCTAGTTGGTGAGGGCCACAGCATAGTCCTTTAGTCTCTATGGGCCAGATGGCCAGTTGGTGAGGGCCACAGCATAGTCCTTTAGTCTCTATGGGCCAGGTGACCAGTTGGTGAGGGCCACAGCATAGTCCTTTAGTCTCTATTGGCCAGATGGCCAGTTGGTGAGGGCCACAGCATAGTCCTTTAGTCTCTATGGGCCAAATGGCCAGTTGGTGAGGGCCACAGCATAGTCCTTTAGTCTCTATGGGCCAGATGGCCAGTTGGTGAGGGCCACAGCATAGTCCTTTAGTCTCTATGGGCCAGTTGGTAGGGCCACAGCATAGTCCTTTAGTCTCTATGGGCCAGATGACCAGTTGGTGAGGGCCACAGCATAGTCCTTTAGTCTCTATGGACCAGGTGGCCAGTTGGTAGGGCCACAGCATAGTCCTTTAGTCTCTGTGGGCCAGATGGCCAGTTGGTGAGGGCCACATCATAGCCATGTAGTCTCTATGGACCAGGTGGCCAGTTGGTGTAGGCCACAGCATAGTCCTTTAGTCTCTATGGGCCAGATGGCTAGTTGGTGAGGGCCACAGCATAGTCCTTTAGTCTCTATGGGCCAGATGGCCAGTTGGTGAGGGCCACAACATAGTCCTTTAGTCTCTATGGGCCAGGTGGCCAGTTGGTGAGGGCCACAGCATAGTCCTTTAGTCTCTATGGGCCAGATGGCCAGTTGGTGAGGGCCACAACATAGTCCTTTAGTCTCTATGGGCCAAGTGGCCAGTTGGTGAGGGCCACAGCATAGTCCTTTAGTCTCTATGGGCCAGATGGCCAGTTGGTGAGGGCCACAGCATAGTCCTTTAGTCTCTATGGGCCAGATGGCCAGTTGGTGAGGGCCACAGCATAGTCCTTTAGTCTCTATGGGCCAGATGGCCAGTTGGTGAGGGCCACAGCATAGTCCTTTAGTCTCTATGGGCCAGATGGCCAGTTGGTGAGGGCCACAGCATAGTCCTTTAGTCTCTATGGGCCAGTTGGTAGGGCCACAGCATAGTCCTTTAGTCTCTGTGGGCCAGATGGCCAGTTGGTGAGGGCCACATCATAGCCATGTAGTCTCTATGGACCAGGTGGCCAGTTGGTGTAGGCCACAGCATAGTCCTTTAGTCTCTAAGGACCAGATGGCCAGTTGATGAGGGCCACAGCATAGTCATTTAGTCTCTATGGGCCAGATGGACCGGTTGGTGTAGGCCACAGCATAGTCCTTTAGTCTTTATGGGCCAGGTGGCCAGTTGGTGTAGGCCACAGCATAGTCCTTTAGTCTTTATGGGCCAGGTGGCCAGTTGGTGAGGGCCACAGCATAGTCCTTTAGTCTCTATGGGCCAGATGGCTAGTTGGTGAGGGCCACAGCATAGTCCTTTAGTCTCTATGGGCCAGATGGCCAGTTGGTGAGGCCACAGCAAAGTCATTTAGTCTCTATGGGCCAGATGGCTAGTTGGTAGGGCCACAGCATAGTCCTTTAGTCTCTATGGGCCAGATGGCTAGTTGGTGAGGGCCACAGCATAGTCCTTTAGTCTCTATGGGCCAGATGGCCAGTTGGTGAGGGCCACAGCATAGTCCTTTAGTCTCTATGGGCCAGGTGACCAGTTGGTGAGGGCCACAGCATAGTCCTTTAGTCTCTATTGGCCAGATGGCCAGTTGGTGAGGGCCACAGCATAGTCCTTTAGTCTCTATGGGCCAGATGGCCAGTTGGTGAGGGACACAGCATAGTCCTTTAGTCTCTATGGGCCAGATGGCCAGTTGGTGAGGGCCACAGCATAGTCCTTTAGTCTCTATGGGCCAGTTGGTAGGGCCACAGCATAGTCCTTTAGTCTCTATGGGCCAGATGACCAGTTGGTGAGGGCCACAGCATAGTCCTTTAGTCTCTATGGACCAGGTGGCCAGTTGGTAGGGCCACAGCATAGTCCTTTAGTCTCTGTGGGCCAGATGGCCAGTTGGTGAGGGCCACATCATAGCCATGTAGTCTCTATGGACCAGGTGGCCAGTTGGTGTAGGCCACAGCATATTCCTTTAGTCTCTATGGGCCAGATGGCTAGTTGGTGAGGGCCACAGCATAGTCCTTTAGTCTCTATGGGCCAGATGGCCAGTTGGTGAGGGCCACAACATAGTCCTTTAGTCTCTATGGGCCAGGTGGCCAGTTGGTGAGGGCCACAGCATAGTCCTTTAGTCTCTATGGGCCAGATGGCCAGTTGGTGAGGGCCACAACATAGTCCTTTAGTCTCTATGGGCCAAGTGGCCAGTTGGTGAGGGCCACAGCATAGTCCTTTAGTCTCTATGGGCCAGATGGCCAGTTGGTGAGGGCCACAGCATAGTCCTTTAGTCTCTATGGGCCAGATGGCCAGTTGGTGAGGGCCACAGCATAGTCCTTTAGTCTCTATGGGCCAGATGGCCAGTTGGTGAGGGCCACAGCATAGTCCTTTAGTCTCTATGGGCCAGATGGCCAGTTGGTGAGGGCCACAGCATAGTCCTTTAGTCTCTATGGGCCAGTTGGTAGGGCCACAGCATAGTCCTTTAGTCTCTGTGGGCCAGATGGCCAGTTGGTGAGGGCCACATCATAGCCATGTAGTCTCTATGGACCAGGTGGCCAGTTGGTGTAGGCCACAGCATAGTCCTTTAGTCTCTAAGGACCAGATGGCCAGTTGATGAGGGCCACAGCATAGTCATTTAGTCTCTATGGGCCAGATGGCCAGTTGGTGAGGGCAACAGCATAGTCCTTTAGTCTCTATGGGCCAGATGGCCAGTTGGTGAGGGCCACAATATAGTCCTTTAGTCTCTATGGACCAGGTGGCCAGTTGGTGTAGGCCACAGCATAGTCCTTTAGTCTCTATGGGCCAGATGGTCAGTTGATGAGGGCCACAGCATAGTCCTTTAGTATCTATGGGCCAGATGGCCAGTTGGTGAGGGCCACAGCATAGTCCTTTAGTCTCTATGGACCAGATGGCCAGTTGGTGAGGGCCACAACATAGTCCTTTACTCTCTATGGGCCAGATGGCCAGTTGGTGAGGCGACAGCATGGTCATTTAGTCTCTATGTGCCAGATGGCCAATTAGTGAAGGCCACAACATAGTCCTTTAGTCTCTATGGGCCAGATGGCCAGTTGGTGAGGGCCACATCATAGCCATGTAGTCTCTATGGACCAGGTGGCCAGTTGGTGTAGGCCACAGCATAGTCCTTTAGTCTCTATGGGCCAGATGGCTAGTTGGTGAGGGCCACAGCATAGTCCTTTAGTCTCTATGGGCCAGATGGCCAGTTGGTGAGGGCCACAACATAGTCCTTTAGTCTCTATGGGCCAGATGGCCAGTTGGTAGGGCCACAGCATAGTCCTTTAGTCTCTATGGGCCAGGTGGCCAGGTGGCCAGTTGGCGAGGGCCACAGCATAGTCCTTTAGTCTCTATGGGCCAGATGGCCAGTTGGTGAGGGCCACAGCATAGTCCTTTAGTCTCTATGGGCCAGTTGGTAGGGCCACAGCATAGTCCTTTAGGTTCTATGGGCCAGATGACCAGTTGGTGAGGGCCACAGCATAGTCCTTTAGTCTCTATGGACCAGGTGGCCAGTTGGTAGGGCCACAGCATAGTCCTTTAGTCTCTGTGGGCCAGATAGCCAGTTGGTGAGGGCCACATCATAGCCATGTAGTCTCTATGGACCAGGTGGCCAGTTGGTGTAGGCCACAGCATAGTCCTTTAGTCTTTATGGGCCAGGTGGCCAGTTGGTGAGGGCCACAGCATAGTCTTTTAGTCTCCATGGGCCAGATGGCCAGTTGGTGAGGGCCACAGCAAAGTCATTTAGTCTCTATGGGCCAGATGGCTAGTTGGTAGGGCCACAGCATAGTCCTTTAGTCTCTATGGGCCAGGTGGCCAGTTGGTGAGGGCCACAGCATAGTCCTTTAGTCTCTATGGGCCAGATGGCTAGTTGGTGAGGGCCACAGCATAGTCCTTTAGTCTCTATGGGCCAGATGGCCAGTTGGTGAGGGCCACAGCATAGTCCTTTAGTCTCTATGGGCCAGGTGACCAGTTGGTGAGGGCCACAGCATAGTCCTTTAGTCTCTATTGGCCAGATGGCCAGTTGGTGAGGGCCACAGCATAGTCCTTTAGTCTCTATGGGCCAGATGGCCAGTTGGTGAGGGCCACAGCATAGTCCTTTAGTCTCTATGGGCCAGATGGCCAGTTGGTGAGGGCCACAGCATAGTCCTTTAGTCTCTATGGGCCAGTTGGTAGGGCCACAGCATAGTCCTTTAGTCTCTATGGGCCAGATGACCAGTTGGTGAGGGCCACAGCATAGTCCTTTAGTCTCTATGGACCAGGTGGCCAGTTGGTAGGGCCACAGCATAGTCCTTTAGTCTCTATGGGCCAGTTGGTGAGGGCCACAGCATAGTCCTTTAGTCTCTGTGGGCCAGATGGCCAGTTGGTGAGGGCCACATCATAGCCATGTAGTCTCTATGGACCAGGTGGCCAGTTGGTGTAGGCCACAGCATAGTCCTTTAGTCTCTATGGGCCAGATGGCTAGTTGGTGAGGGCCACAGCATAGTCCTTTAGTCTCTATGGGCCAGATGGCCAGTTGGTGAGGGCCACAACATAGTCCTTTAGTCTCTATGGGCCAGGTGGCCAGTTGGTGAGGGCCACAGCATAGTCCTTTAGTCTCTATGGGCCAGATGGCCAGTTGGTGAGGGCCACAACATAGTCCTTTAGTCTCTATGGGCCAAGTGGCCAGTTGGTGAGGGCCACAGCATAGTCCTTTAGTCTCTATGGGCCAGATGGCCAGTTGGTGAGGGCCACAGCATAGTCCTTTAGTCTCTATGGGCCAGATGGCCAGTTGGTGAGGGCCACAGCATAGTCCTTTAGTCTCTATGGGCCAGATGGCCAGTTGGTGAGGGCCACAGCATAGTCCTTTAGTCTCTATGGGCCAGATGGCCAGTTGGTGAGGGCCACAGCATAGTCCTTTAGTCTCTATGGGCCAGTTGGTAGGGCCACAGCATAGTCCTTTTAGTCTCTGTGGGCCAGATGGCCAGTTGGTGAGGGCCACATCATAGCCATGTAGTCTCTATGGACCAGGTGGCCAGTTGGTGAGGGCCACAGCATAGTCCGTTAGTCTCTATGGGCCAGTTGGTAGGGCCACAGCATAGTCCTTTAGTCTCTAAGGACCAGATGGCCAGTTGATGAGGGCCACAGCATAGTCATTTAGTCTCTATGGGCCAGATGGCCAGTTGGTGAGGGCCACAGCATAGTCCTTTAGTCTCTATGGGCCAGATGGCCAGTTGGTGAGGGCCACATCATAGCCATGTAGTCTCTATGGACCAGGTGGCCAGTTGGTGTAGGCCACAGCATAGTCCTTTAGTCTCTATGGGCCAGATGACCAGTTGGTGAGGGCCACAACATAGTCCTTTAGTCTCTATGGACCAGGTGGCCAGTTGGTGTAGGCCACAGCATAGTCCTTTAGTCTCTATGGGCCAGATGGTCAGTTGATGAGGGCCACAGCATAGTCCTTTAGTATCTATGGGCCAGATGGCCAGTTGGTGAGGGCCACAGCATAGTCCTTTAGTCTCTATGGACCAGATGGCCAGTTGGTGAGGGCCACAACATAGTCCTTTAGTCTCTATGGGCCAGATGGCCAGTTGGTGAGGGCGACAGCATGGTCATTTAGTCTCTATGTGCCAGATGGCCAATTAGTGAAGGCCACAACATAGTCCTTTAGTCTCTATGGGCCAGATGGCCAGTTGGTGAGGGCCACAGCATGGTCCTTTAGTCTCTATGGACCAGATGGCCAGTTGGTGAGGGCGACAGCATGGTCATTTAGTCTCTATGTGCCAGATGGCCAATTAGTGAAGGCCACAACATAGTTATTTAGTCTCTATGGGCCAGATGGCCAGTTGGTGAGGGCCACAGCATAGTCCTTTAGTCTCTATGGGCCAGATGGCCAGTTGGTGAGGGCCACAGCATAGTCTTTTAGTCTCCATGGGCCAGATGGCCAGTTGGTGAGGGCCACAGCAAAGTCATTTAGTCTTTATGGGCCAGATGGCTAGTTGGTAGGGCCACAGCATAGTCCTTTAGTCTCTATGGGCCAGGTGGCCAGTTGTTAAGGGCCACAGCATAGTCCTTTAGTCTCTATGGGTCAGATGGCCAGTTGGTAAGGGCCACAGCATAGTCCTTTTGTCTCTATGGGCCAGATGGCCAGTTGGTGAGGGCCACAGCATAGTCCTTTAGTCTCTATGGACCAGGTGGCCAGTTGGTGAGGGCCACAGCATAGTCCTTTAGTCTCTATGGGCCAGATGGCCAGTTGGTGAGGGCCACAGCATAGTCCTTTAGTCTCTATGGGCCAGATGGCCAGTTGGTGAGGGCCACAGCATAGTCCTTTAGTCTCTATGGGTCAGTTGGTGAGGGCCACAGCATAGTCCGTTAGTCTCTATGGGTCAGTTGGTGTGGGCCACAGCATAGTCCTTTAGTCTCTATGGACCAGGTGGCCAGTTGGTGAGGGCCACAGCATAGTCCGTTAGTCTCTATGGGTCAGTTGGTGTGGGCCACAGCATAGTCCTTTAGTCTCTATGGGCCAGATGGCCAGTTGGTGAGGGCCACAGCATAGTCCTTTAGTCTCTATGGGCCAGATGGCCAGTTGATGAGGGCCACAGCATAGTCCTTTAGTCTCTATGGGCCAGATGGCCAGTTGGTGAGGGCCACAGCATAGTCCTTTAGTCTCTATGGGCCAGGTGGCCAGTTGGTGAGGCCACAGCATAGTCCTTTAGTCTCTATGGGCCAGGTGGCCAGTTGGTGAGGGCCACAGCATAGTCTTTTAGTCTCCATGGGCCAGATGGCCAGTTAGTGAGGGCCACAGCATTGTCCTTTAGTCTCTATGGGCCAGATGGCCAGTTGATGAGGGCCACAGCATTGTCCTTTAGTCTCTATGGGCCAGATGGCCAGTTGGTGAGGGCCACAGCATAGTCCTTTAGTCTCTATGGGCCAGCTGGCCAGTTGATGAGGGCCACAGCATAGTTCTTTAGTCTCTATGGGCCAAGTGGCCAGTTGGTGAGGGCCACAGCATAGTCCTTTAGTCTCTATGGGCCAGATGGCCAGTTGGTGAGGGCCACAGCATAGTCCTTTAGTCTCTATGGGCCAGGTGGCCAGTTGGTGAGGGCCACAGCATTGTCCTTTAGTCTCTATGGGCCAGGTGGCCAGTTGGTGAGGGCCACAGCATAGTCCTTTAGTCTTCATGTGCCAGATGGTAATCTACATAATAATGCACATGTCCTGTTTCAGCATGATTATTCTCCTGCTGTAGCAAACTGGCTCAAATTAAGATCCAACATCTGGAGCAATATACCTCTCTCTAATGTATATGGCTCTATCAGGATATACAGTGGGGAGAACAAGTATTTGATAAATTGCCAATTTTGCAGGTTTTCCTACTTACAAAACATGTAGAGGTCTGTAATTTTTAACATAGGTACACTTCAACTGTAAGAGACGGAATCTAAAACAAAAATCCAGAAAATCACATTGTATGATTTTTAAGTAATTAATTCCGGCTCTCACAGACCTGTTTGTTTTTTCTTTAAGATTCCCTCCTGTTCTCCACTCATTACCTGTATTAACTGCACCTGTTTGAACTCGTTACCTGTATAAAAGACACCTGTCCACATACTCAATCAAACAGACTCCAACCTCTCCACAATGGCCAAGACCAGAGAGCTGTGTAAGGACATCAGGGCTGGGATGGGCTACAGGACAATTATTTATTTTTTTATTTTTATTTCACCTTTATTTAACCAGGTAGGCTAGTTGAGAACAAGTTCTCATTTGCAACTGTGACCTGGCCAAGATAAAGCATAGCAGTGTGAACAGACAACACAGAGTTACACATGGAGTAAACAATTAACAAGTCAATAACACAGTAGAAAAGGCATGAGGAGGTAGGCGAATAATACAATTTTGCAGATTAACACTGGAGTGATAAATGATCAGATGGGCAAGCAGCTTGGTGAGAAGGCAACAACTGTTGGTGCAATTATTCTAAAATGGAAGAAGTTCAAGATGACGGTCAATCACCCTCAGTCTGGGGCTCTATGCAAGATCTCACTTCGTGGGGCATCAATGATCATGAGGAAGGTGAAAGATCAGCCCAGAACTTCAAGGCAGGACCTGGTCAATGACCTGAAGAGAGCTGGGTCCACAGTCTCAAAGAAAACCATTAGTAATACACTTTGCCGTCATGGATTAAAATCCTGCAGCACATGCAAGGTCCCACTGCTCAAGCCAGCGCATGTCCAGGCCCGTCTGAAGTTTGCCAATGACCATCTGGATGATCCAGAGGAGGAATGGGAGAAGTTCATGTGGTCTGATGAGACAAAAATAGAGCTTTTTGGACTAAACTCCACTCGCCGTGTTTGGGGGAAGAAGAAGGATGAGTACAACCCTGAAGAACACCATCCCAACCGTGAAGCATGGAGGTGGAAACATCATTCTTTGGGGATGCTTTTCTGCAAAGGGGACAGGACGACTGCACTGTGTTGAGGGGAGGATGGATGTGGCCATGTATCGCGAGATCTTGGCCAACAACCTCCTTCCCTCAGTAAGAGCATTGAAGATGGGTCGTGGCTGGGTCTTCCAGCATGACAATAACCCAAAACACACATCCAGGGCAACTAAGGAGTGGCTCCATAAGAAGCATCTCAAGGTCCTGGAGTGGCCTAGCTGAACCCAATAGTCTCCAGACCTGAACCCAATAGAAAATCTTAGGAGGGAGCTGAAAGTCCGTATTGCCCAGCGACAGCCCCGAAACCTGAAGGATCTGGAGAAGGTCTGTATGGAGGAGTGGGCCAAAATCCTTGCTGCAGTGTGTGCAAAACCTGGTCAAGAACTACAGGAAACGTATGATCTCTGTAATTGCAAACAAAGGTTTCTGTACCAAATATTAAGTTCTGCTTTTCTGATGTATCAAATACTTATATATAATATACCTCTCTCTAATGTATATGACTATATCAGGATATATATACCTCTCTCTAATGTATATGGCTCTATCAGGATATATATACCTCTCTCTAATGTATATGGCTCTATCAGGATATATATACATCTCTCTAATGTATATGGCTCTATCAGGATATATATACCTATCTCTAATGTATATGACTCTATCAGGATATATATACCTATCTCTAATGTATATGGCTCTATCAGGATATATATACCTATCTCTAATGTATATGACTCTATCAGGATATATATACCTATCTCTAATGTATATGACTCTATCAGGATATATATACCTCTCTAATGTATATGACTCTATCAGGATATATATACCTCTCTCTAATATATATGACTCTATCAGGATATATATACCTATCTCTAATGTATATGACTCTATCAGGATATATATACCTATCTCTAATTTATATGACTCTATCAGGATATATATACCTATCTCTAATGTATATGACTCTATCAGGATATATATACCTCTCTCTAATGTATATGACTCTATCAGGATATATATACCTCTCTCTAATGTATATGACTCTATCAGGATTCACTTTTGACCATTTGACATCTTTTATTTACTGTTGTTTAGGCTGGTTGAATGAGTTGTCTATGAAAGCTACTTCATCTGTAAGAAAACAGGCGTCTGCACCAGTGACTGTAAGTTATGTGATTTCCTCATATGAAATTAAAAGTATGTTTGTAGCCTACGCAGTTATAAAATGGCTGTTGAAACTGTGGCACATATTTCTCAGTACATTAGAAGTCGGATAAATGTGTTGAGACGTAGGAAAGATGGGCAAACTCTCGTACTGTAGGTCTAGGCTACCTACAAACTATTATAACCTAGTCTACTTTACATAATATAACATATCACTAACAACCCACTACCATACATTATAACCTAGTCTACTTTACATAATATAACATATCACTAACAACCCACTATTATACATTATAACCTAGTCTACTTTACATAATATAACATATCACTAACAACCCACTACCATACATTATAACCTAGTCTACTTTACATAATATAACATATCACTAACAACCCACTATTATACATTATAACCTAGTCTACTTTACATAATATAACATATAACTAACAACCCACTACTATACATTATAACCTAGTCTACTTTACATAATATAACATATCACTAACAACCCACTACCATACATTATAACCTAGTCTACTTTACGTAATATAACATCTACATATCACTAACAACCCACTACCATACATTATAACCTGGTCTACTTTACATAATATAACATCTACATATCACTAACAACCCACTACCATACATTATAACCTAGTCTACTTTACGTAATATAACATCTACATATCACTAACAACCCACTACCATACATTATAACCTAGTCTACTTTACATAATATAACATCTACATATCACTAACAACCCACTACCATACATTATAACCTAGTCTACTTTACATAATATAACATCTACATATCACTAACAACCCACTACCATACATTATAACCTAGTCTACTTTACATAATATAACATCTACATATCACTAACAACCCACTACTATACATTATAACCTAGTCTACTTTACGTAATATAACATCTACATATCACTAACAACCCACTACCATACATTATAACCTAGTCTACTTTACATAATATAACATCTACATATCACTAACAACCCACTACTATACATTATAACCTAGTCTACTTTACATAATATAACATCTACATATCACTAACAACCCACTACTATACATTATAACCTAGTCTACTTTACATAATATAACATATCACTAACAACCCACTACTATACATTATAACATAGTCTACATTACATAATATAACATATCACTAACAACCCACTACTATACATTATAACCTAGTCTACTTTACATAATATAACATATCACTAACAACCCACTACTATACATTATAACCTAGTCTACTTTACATAATATAACATCTACATATCACTAACAACCCACTACCATACATTATAACCTAGTCTACTTTACATAATATAACATCTACATATCACTAACAACCCACTACCATACATTATAACCTAGTCTACTTTACATAATATAACATCTACATATCACTAACAACCCACTACTATACATTATAACCTAGTCTACTTTACATAATATAACATATCACTAACAACCCACTACTATACATTATAACCTAGTCTACTTTACATAATATAACATATCACTAACAACCCACTACTATACATTATAACCTAGTTTACATTACATAATATAACATATCACTAACAACCCACTACTATACATTATAACCTAGTCTACTTTACATAATATAACATATCACTAACAACCCACTACTATACATTATAACCTAGTCTACTTTACATAATACAAAATCTCTTACTTGTTGCTAATAAACTTTCTGAATGGATCAATGATTTCTCCCTCAGATCAATCATGTCCGTTTTAGCCGTTCTGTCTACATTCTCAGATACATTTAGAAAATAACAGACTGAAAGACAATAAATAGCCTGTTAGTGACACAAAATAAGTGTGAGACATGGCCTTGTGTTGGTCTACTGTCTTATTTATTATTATTATTATTATTATTATTATTATTGTTGCTGTACTGTCTATAACTACCTTAACAGACAGTGACTTATTATTATTATTATTATTATTATTATTATTATTATTGTTGCTGTACTGTCTATAACTACCTTAACAAACAGTGACTTATTATTATTATTATTATTATTATTATTATTATTATTGTTGCTGTACTGTCTATAACTACCTTAACAAACAGTGACTTATTATTATTATTATTATTATTATTATTATTATTATTGTTGCTGTACTGTCTATAACTACCTTAACAAACAGTGACTTATTATTATTATTATTATTATTATTATTGTTGCTGTACTGTCTATAACTACCTTAACAAACAGTGACTTATTATTATTATTATTATTATTATTATTATTATTATTATTGTTGCTGTACTGTCTATAACTACCTTAACAAACAGTGACTTATTATTATTATTATTATTATTATTATTATTATTATTATTATTATTATTATTATTATTATTATTATTATTGTTATTGTTGCTGTACTGTCTATAACTACCTTAACAAACAGTGACTTATTATTATTATTATTATTATTATTATTATTATTATTATTATTATTATTATTATTATTGTTATTGTTGCTGTACTGTCTATAACTACCTTAACAAACAGTGACTTATTATTATTATTATTATTATTATTATTATTATTATTGTTGTTGCTGTACTGTCTATAACTACCTTAACAAACAGTGATTTATTATTATTATTATTATTATTATTATTATTATTATTATTATTATTGTTGCTGTACTGTCTATAACTACCTTAACAAACAGTGACTTATTATTATTATTATTATTATTATTATTATTATTATTATTATTATTATTATTATTATTATTATTGTTGCTGTACTGTCTATAACTACCTTAACAAACAGTGACTTATTATTATTATTATTATTATTATTATTATTATTGTTGCTGTACTGTCTATAACTACCTTAACAAACAGTGACTTATTATTATTATTATTATTATTATTATTATTATTGTTGTTGTTGCTGTACTGTCTATAACTACCTTAACAAACAGTGACTTATTATTATTATTATTATTATTATTATTATTATTATTGTTGTTGCTGTACTGTCTATAACTACCTTAACAAACAGTGACTTATTATTATTATTATTATTATTATTATTGTTGCTGTACTGTCTATAACTACATTAACAAACAGTGACTTATTATTATTATTATTATTGTTATTGTTGCTGTACTGTCTATAACTACCTTAACAAACAGTGACTTATTATTATTATTATTATTATTATTATTATTATTATTATTATTATTGTTATTGTTGCTGTACTGTCTATAACTACCTTAACAAACAGTGACTTATTATTATTATTATTATTATTATTATTATTATTATTATTATTATTATTATTATTATTATTATTATTGTTATTATTATTATTATTATTATTATTATTATTGTTATTGTTGCTGTACTGTCTAGAACTACCTTAACAAACAGTGACTTATTATTATTATTATTATTATTATTATTATTATTATTATTATTGTTGCTATACTGTCTAGAACTACCTTAACAAACAGTGACTTATTATTATTATTATTATTATTGTTGCTGTACTGTCTAGAACTACCTTAACAAAGTAGTTGGATCTCTGTTTAGTTGTCACTGTGTTAATAACCACAACCAACATGTTGGATCTCTGTTTAGTTGTCACTGTGTTAACCACAACCAACATGCTGGATCTCTGTTTAGTTGTCACTGTGTTAATAACCACAACCAACATGTTGGATCTCTGTTTAGTTGTCACTGTGTTAACCACAACCAACATGTTGGATCTCTGTTTAGTTGTCACTGTGTTAACCACAACCAACATGTTGGATCTCTGTTTAGTTGTCACTGTGTTAACCACAACCAACATGTTGGATCTCTGTTTAGTTGTCACTGTGTTAACCACAACCAACATGTTGGATCTCTGTTTAGTTGTCACTGTGTTAACCACAACCAACATGCTGGATCTCTGTTTAGTTGTTACTGTGTTAATAACCACAACCAACATGTTGTATCTCTGTTTATTTGTCACTGTGTTAACCACAACCAACATGTTGTATCTCTGTTTAGTTGTCACTGTGTTAATAACCACAACCAACATGTTGGATCTCTGTTTAGTTGTCACTGTGTTAATAACCACAACCAACATGTTGGATCTCTGTTTAGTTGTCACTGTGTTAATAACCACAACCAACATGTTGTATCTCTGTTTAGTTGTCACTGTGTTAATAACCACAACCAACATGTTGGATCTTTGTTTAGTTGTCACTGTGTTAATAACCACAACCAACATGTTGGATCTCTGTTTAGTTGTCACTGTGTTAATAACCACAACCAACATGTTGGATCTCTGTTTAGTTGTCACTGTGTTAATAACCACAACCAACATGTTGGATCTCTGTTTAGTTGTCACTGTGTTAATAACCACAACCAACATGTTGGATCTCTGTTTAGTTGTCACTGTGTTAATAACCACAACCAACATGTTGGATCTCTGTTTAGTTGTCACTGTGTTAATAACCACAACCAACATGATGGATCTCTGTTTAGTTGTCACTGTGTTAATAACCACAACCAACATGCTGGATCCTTGTTTAGTTGTCACTGTGTTAATAACCACAACCAACATGTTGTATCTCTGTTTAGTTGTCACTGTGTTAATAACCACAACCAACATGTTGGATCTCTGTTTAGTTGTCACTGTGTTAATAACCACAACCAACATGTTGGATCTCTGTTTAGTTGTCACTGTGTTAACCACAACCAACATGTTGGATCTCTGTTTAGTTGTCACTGTGTTAATAACCACAACCAACATGATGGATCTCTGTTTAGTTGTCACTGTGTTAACCACAACCAACATGTTGGATCCTTGTTTAGTTGTCACTGTGTTAATAACCACAACCAACATGTTGGATCTCTGTTTAGTTGTCACTGTGTTAATAACCACAACCAACATGATGGATCTCTGTTTAGTTGTCACTGTGTTAATAACCACAACCAACATGTTGGATCTTTGTTTAGTTGTCACTGTGTTAATAACCACAACCAACATGTTGGATCTCTGTTTAGTTGTCACTGTGTTAACCACAACCAACATGTTGGATCTCTGTTTAGTTGTCACTGTGTTAATAACCACAACCAACATGTTGGATCTCTGTTTAGTTGTCACTGTGTTAATAACCACAACCAACATGTTGTATCTCTGTTTAGTTGTCACTGTGTTAATAACCACAACCAACATGTTGGATCTCTGTTTAGTTGTCACTGTGTTAATAACCACAACCAACATGATGGATCTCTGTTTAGTTGTCACTGTGTTAATAACCACAACCAACATGTTGGATCTCTGTTTAGTTGTCACTGTGTTAATAACCACAACCAACATGTTGGATCTTTGTTTAGTTGTTACTGTGTTAACCACAACCAACATGTTGGATCTCTGTTTAGTTGTCACTGTGTTAATAACCACAACCAACATGTTGGATCTCTGTTTAGTTGTTACTGTGTTAACCACAACCAACATGTTGGATCTCTGTTTAGTTGTCACTGTGTTAACCACAACCAACATGTTGGATCTCTGTTTAGTTGTTACTGTGTTAACCACAACCAACATGCTGGATCTCTGTTTAGTTGTTACTGTGTTAACCACAACCAACATGTTGGATCTCTGTTTAGTTGTTACTGTGTTAACCACAACCAACATGCTGGATCTCTGTTTAGTTGTTACTGTGTTAACCACAACCAACATGTTGGATCTCTGTTTAGTTGTTACTGTGTTAACCACAACCAACATGTTGGATCTCTGTTTAGTTGTCACTGTGTTAACCACAACCAACATGTTGGATCTCTGTTTAGTTGTCACTGTGTTAATAACCACAACCAACATGTTGGATCTCTGTTTAGTTGTCACTGTGTTAATAACCACAACCAACATGATGGATCTCTGTTTAGTTGTCACTGTGTTAACCACAACCAACATGTTGGATCTCTGTTTAGTTGTCACTGTGTTAACCACAACCAACATGTTGGATCTCTGTTTAGTTGTCACTGTGTTAACCACAACCAACATGTTGGATCTCTGTTTAGTTGTTACTGTGTTAACCACAACCAACATGTTGGATCTCTGTTTAGTTGTCACTGTGTTAACCACAACCAACATGTTGGATCTCTGTTTAGTTGTCACTGTGTTAACCACAACCAACATGTTGGATCTCTGTTTAGTTGTCACTGTGTTAACCACAACCAACATGTTGGATCTCTGTTTAGTTGTCACTGTGTTAACCACAACCAACATGTTGGATCTCTGTTTAGTTGTCACTGTGTTAACCACAACCAACATGTTGGATCTCTGTTTAGTTGTCACTGTGTTAACCACAACCAACATGTTGGATCTCTGTTTAGTTGTCACTGTGTTAACCACAACCAACATGTTGGATCTCTGTTTAGTTGTCACTGTGTTAACCACAACCAACATGTTGGATCTCTGTTTAGTTGTCACTGTGTTAACCACAACCAACATGTTGGATCTCTGTTTAGTTGTTACTGTGTTAACCACAACCAACATGCTGGATCTCTGTTTAGTTGTCACTGTGTTAATAACCACAACCAACATGTTGTATCTCTGTTTAGTTGTCACTGTGTTAATAACCACAACCAACATGTTGGATCTCTGTTTAGTTGTCACTGTGTTAACCACAACCAACATGTTGGATCTCTGTTTAGTTGTTACTGTGTTAACCACAACCAACATGCTGGATCTCTGTTTAGTTGTCACTGTGTTAACCACAACCAACATGTTGGATCTCTGTTTAGTTGTCACTGTGTTAATAACCACAACCAACATGCTGGATCTCTGTTTAGTTGTCACTGTGTTAACCACAACCAACATGTTGGATCTCTGTTTAGTTGTCACTGTGTTAACCACAACCAACATGCTGGATCTCTGTTTAGTTGTCACTGTGTTAACCACAACCAACATGCTGGATCTCTGTTTAGTTGTCACTGTGTTAACCACAACCAACATGTTGGATCTCTGTTTAGTTGTCACTGTGTTAACCACAACCAACATGTTGGATCTCTGTTTAGTTGTCACTGTGTTAATAACCACAACCAACATGTTGGATCTCTGTTTAGTTGTCACTGTGTTAATAACCACAACCAACATGTTGTATCTCTGTTTAGGGGTCAGTGCTCTAAAATGAGTCTCTCTGGGGAGAGAGAGGAGGGGGGCCCTGCCTCTAAAATGCATCTCTCTGGGGGACATGACACCAAAGCTAAGAGGTAAGATGACACTTTTTAAAATCATTTAATTTTTAAATAATTTGTTTATTTCCAAAATTTTCACAGTTGTTTTTTCATCAGAAATGGTTGCTTATGGTTACCTTAAATATTACTGTTCTCAGATTATCAGTTAATAGATTTTAGATGGGTATATCTTTATCCAATTATTATTACTATTATTACAGTCCTCTTTTTCAAGATGTGGCCGAATATAAAACACACAGAATACATTTTTAAAAGAAGATTATACATTTTCTGACAACATTTTGTTTCTAAATGGCTGCTGGGTAATATGATATGCATTGAAATCTTCGTTGGTAGACATCGGATTGAGTGAAAGCTGCGCAGTTTCACTGAGTTAGAAAACAAATGGACAGGTGTAGCTCATTGATTTGTAGATCTGACGCAGTTGCTACTTCAGATTATGAGCCTAGCAGGTAACTTATTTGTTATTTTCTGACTTAATATCTCATATTGGTACAAAACAGCCTCGGAATAGAGAAGACAAAAGTATGTTTTCCAGCCCGCCAATTAATTACATCATGAATCCCTCGCGGTTAGAAAATTTATCTCAACATGCCCCTCACTTTCGCGAGAAGGAAGGATGCTCGCTGCTGCTGACAACACAACCTTTTTAGTGGGGCTGAGTTGGCTACTTTAGTGAGAAGGCAGAGTGGGTCGATGCTGGTTGATGAATTTGACAATGACAAGGAAAATAAGTTTTCTCAGCAAGAAGTGACTGAATTAATGTTCAGGCTTATTAATAATCATTATAGTAATGAAGTATAACAATAATTCAAAACATGAGCATAAAACAGGTAATATTAAACATCATTATACTACTTCACAGTAATCTGTCAAATGCTTTTTAAGTTCTTCTTCTTGCATTAGCAGTGTGGAAGGGGACAGAACAAAGCGCAGACAGGAGTTTTCCTGGGAGGGGGAGAGGTGTATCCAGGGGAGAACTAAACTAAACTTCTGAAATGTCATTCTTGGTCTTAAGCTGCCATCTATTGGAATTATTTATCAACTGCAGTAGTACTGAATAAAGTGTATATCCTTACTAAAGTAGTAATTACTCAGAATTACAAAATATAAAATGTTCTAGTTAATTTTACCACTAACAACAATAACATAACAATGTATAGTATAACAAGCAATGAAACTGACATCAACCAAAAACACCATACATTTTGTTAATTTGCTAACATTTAGTTAATTATATATATAAATATTTATTTAGATGGGTGACATTATCTGCCAAAGTAACAGCCCTGTAGACAAAGAAGAGCTCTACAGTAGATACCAAAACTTTCAACGGACATTTTCTCAAAAGTGAGGTTACAAGTTTATCATCTTTCAAAGCAGAATTACTTTCCCATTGTTCCTCATCTGTAGTGTCCTATATACCATTATCTAGCCCTCAGTCTCTACTTTTATCCAATCTGGAAAAAACATTTCAAATGTTGCTAAATGAGACCGAATTGAGCCGACCGGTCACATTTGAGAATGAGACAGATATTTAGCTATTTCAATATGAATGAGGTAGATATTTCAGCAAAACCACATGATTATTTCTCTCTTTGAATTGATATCATCAAGTGATAGATTTTAAACAAATACATGTCTGTCATTGAACAACCCCATGATTAGATAGTGAACAACCCCATGATTAGATAGTGAACAACCCCATGATTAACTAGTGAACAACCCCATGATTAGATAGTGAACAACCCCATGATTAGATAGTGAACAACCCCATGATTAGATAGTGAACAACCCCATGATTAGCTAGTGAACAACCCCATGATTAGCTAGTGAACAACCCCATGATTAGCTAGTGAACAACCCCATGATTAGCTAGTGAACAACCCCATGATTAGATAGTGAACAACCCCATGATTAGCTAGTGAACAACCCCATGATTAGCTAGTGAACAACCCCATGATTAGCTAGTGAACAACCCCATGATTAGATAGTGAACAACCCCATGATTAGCTAGTGAACAACCCCATGATTAGCTAGTGAACAACCCCATGATTAGCTAGTGAACAACCCCATGATTAGATAGTGAACAACCCCATGATTAGCTAGTGAACAACCCCATGATTAGATAGTGAACAATCCCATGATTAGATAGTGAACAACCCCATGATTAGATAGTGAACAATCCCATGATTAGATAGTGAACAATCCCATGATTAGCTAGTGAACAATCCCATGATTAGATAGTGAACAACCCCATGATTAGATAGGGAACAACCCCATGATTAGATAGTGAACAACCCCATGATTAGATAGTGAACAACCCCATGATTAGATAGGGAACAACCCCATGATTAGATAGTGAACAACCCCATGATTAGATAGTGAACAACCCCATGATTAGATAGTGAACAACCCCATGATTAGATAGGGAACAACCCCATGATTAGATAGTGAACAACCCCATGATTAGATAGTGAACAACCCCATGACTAGATAGTGAACAACCCCATGATTAGATAGTGAACAACCCCATGATTAGATAGTGAACAACCCCATGATTAGATAGTGAACAACCCCATGATTAGATAGTGAACAACCCCATGATTAGATAGTGAACAACCCCATGATTAGATAGTGAACAACCCCATGATTAGATAGTGAACAACCCCATGATTAGATAGTGAACAACCCCATGATTAGATAGTGAACAACCCCATGACTAGATAGTGAACAACCCCATGATTAGATAGTGAACAACCCCATGATTAGATAGTGAACAACCCCATGATTAGATAGGGAACAACCCCATGATTAGATAGTGAACAACCCCATGATTAGATAGTGAACAACCCCATGATTAGATAGGGAACAACCCCATGATTAGATAGTGAACAACCCCATGATTAGATAGTGAACAACCCCATGATTAGATAGTGAACAACCCCATGACTAGATAGTGAACAACCCCATGATTAGATAGTGAACAACCCCATGATTAGATAGTGAACAACCCCATGATTAGATAGTGAACAACCCCATGATTAGAGAGTGAACAACCCCATGATTAGATAGTGAACAACCCCATGATTAGAGAGTGAACAACCCCATGATTAGATAGTGAACAACCCCATGATTAGATAGTGAACAACCCCATGATTAGATAGTGAACAACCCCATGATTAGATAGTGAACAACCCCATGATTAGATAGTGAACAACCCCATGATTAGATAGTGAACAACCCCATGATTAGATAGTGAACAACCCCATGATTAGATAGTGAACAATCCCATGATTAGCTAGTGAACAACCCATGCCATGATTAGATAGTGAACAACCCCATGATTAGATAGTCAACAACCCATGCCATGATTAGATAGTCAACAACCCATGCCATGATTAGATAGTGAACAACCCCATGATTAGATAGTGAACAACCCCATGATTAGATAGTGAACAACCCCATGATTAGATAGGGAACAATCCCATGATTAGATAGTGAACAACCCCATGATTAGATAGAGAACAACCCCATGATTAGATAGGGAACAATCCCATGATTAGATAGTGAACAACCCCATGATTAGATAGTGAACAACCCCATGATTAGAGTGAACAACCCCATGATTAGATAGTGAACAACCCCATGATTAGATAGTGAACAACCCCATGATTAGATAGTGAACAACCCCATGATTAGAGAGTGAACAACCCCATGATTAGAGAGTGAACAACCCCATGATTAGATAGTGAACAATCCCATGATTAGATAGTAAACAACCCCATGATTAGATAGTGAACAACCCCATGATTAGATAGGGAACAATCCCATGATTAGATAGGGAACAATCCCATGAGTAGATAGGGAACAATCCCATGATTAGATAGTGAACAATCCCATGATTAGATAGTGAACAATCCCATGATTAGATAGTGAACAATCCCATGATTAGATAGTGAACAATCCCATGATTAGATAGTGAACAATCCCATGATTAACTAGTGAACAATCCCATGATTAGATAGTGAACAATCCCATGATTAGATAGTGAACAACCCCATGATTAGATAGTGAACAACCCCATGATTAACTAGTGAACAATCCCATGATTAGATAGTGAACAATCCCATGATTAGATAGTGAACAACCCCATGATTAGATAGTGAACAACCCCATGATTAGATAGTGAACAACCCCATGATTAGATAGTGAACAATCCCATGATTAGATAGTGAACAACCCCATGATTAGATAGGGAACAATCCCATGATTAGATAGTGAACAATCCCATGATTAGATAGGGAACAATCCCATGATTAGATAGGGAACAATCCCATGATTAGATAGGGAACAATCCCATGATTAGATAGGGAACAATCCCATGATTAGATAGGGAACAATCCCATGATTAGATAGTGAACAACCCCATGATTAGATAGTGAACAATCCCATGATTAGATAGTGAACAATCCCATGATTAGATAGTGAACAACCCCATGATTAGATAGTGAACAACCCCATGATTAGATAGTGAACAACCCCATGATTAGATAGTGAACAACCCCATGATTAGATAGTGAACAATCCCATGATTAGCTAGTGAACAATCCCATGATTAGATAGTGAACAACCCCATGATTAGATAGTGAACAATCCCATGATTAGATAGTGAACAACCCCATGATTAGATAGTGAACAACCCCATGATTAGATAGAGAACAATCCCATGATTAGATAGTGAACAACCCCATGATTAGATAGGGAACAACCCCATGATTAGATAGTGAACAACCCCATGATTAGATAGTGAACAACCCCATGATTAGATAGTGAACAATCCCATGATTAGATAGTGAACAACCCCATGATTAGATAGGGAACAATCCCATGATTAGATAGTGAACAACCCCATGATTAGATAGTGAACAACCCCATGATTAGATAGTGAACAACCCCATGATTAGATAGTGAACAATCCCATGATTAACTAGTGAACAACCCCATGATTAGATAGTGAACAACCCCATGATTAGCTAGTGAACAATCCCATGATTAGCTAGTGAACAATCCCATGATTAGATAGTGAACAATCCCATAGATTAGATAGTGAACAATCCCATGATTAGATAGTGAACAATCCCATGATTAGATAGTGAACAATCCCATGATTAGATAGAGAACAATCCCATGATTAGATAGTGAACAACCCCATGATTAGATAGTGAACAACCCCATGATTAGATAGAGAACAATCCCATGATTAGCTAGTGAACAACCCATGCCATGATTAGATAGTGAACAACCCCATGATTAGATAGTGAACAACCCCATGATTAGATAGTGAACAATCCCATGATTAGCTAGTGAACAATCCCATGATTAGATAGTGAACAACCCCATGATTAGATAGTGAACAATCCCATGATTAGATAGTGAACAACCCCATGATTAGATAGGGAACAACCCCATGATTAGATAGTGAACAACCCCATGATTAGATAGTGAACAATCCCATGATTAGATAGTGAACAACCCCATGATTAGATAGTGAACAATCCCATGATTAGATAGTGAACAACCCCATGATTAGATAGGGAACAATCCCATGATTAGATAGTGAACAATCCCATGATTAGATAGGGAACAATCCCATGATTAGATAGGGAACAATCCCATGATTAGATAGTGAACAACCCCATGATTAGATAGGGAACAATCCCATGATTAGATAGGGAACAATCCCATGATTAGATAGGGAACAATCCCATGATTAGATAGTGAACAATCCCATGATTAGATAGGGAACAATCCCATGATTAGATAGTGAACAACCCCATGATTAGATAGTGAACAATCCCATGATTAGATAGTGAACAATCCCATGATTAGATAGGGAACAATCCCATGATTAGATAGTGAACAATCCCATGATTAGATAGTGAACAACCCCATGATTAGATAGTGAACAACCCCATGATTAGATAGTGAACAATCCCATGATTAGCTAGTGAACAATCCCATGATTAGATAGTGAACAACCCCATGATTAGATAGTGAACAATCCCATGATTAGATAGTGAACAACCCCATGATTAGATAGTGAACAACCCCATGATTAGATAGTGAACAATCCCATGATTAGATAGTGAACAACCCCATGATTAGATAGGGAACAACCCCATGATTAGATAGTGAACAACCCCATGATTAGATAGTGAACAATCCCATGATTAGATAGTGAACAACCCCATGATTAGATAGTGAACAATCCCATGATTAGATAGTGAACAACCCCATGATTAGATAGTGAACAATCCCATGATTAGATAGTGAACAACCCCATGATTAGATAGTGAACAATCCCATGATTAGCTAGTGAACAATCCCATGATTAGATAGTGAACAACCCCATGATTAGATAGAGAACAATCCCATGATTAGATAGTGAACAACCCCATGATTAGATAGTGAACAATCCCATGATTAGATAGTGAACAATCCCATGATTAGATAGTGAACAACCCCATGATTAGATAGTGAACAACCCCATGATTAGATAGTGAACAATCCCATGATTAGATAGTGAACAACCCCATGATTAGATAGTGAACAACCCCATGATTAGATAGGGAACAATCCCATGATTAGATAGTGAACAACCCCATGATTAGATAGGGAACAACCCCATGATTAGATAGTGAACAACCCCATGATTAGATAGTGAACAATCCCATGATTAGCTAGTGAACAATCCCATGATTAGATAGTGAACAACCCCATGATTAGATAGTGAACAATCCCATGAATAGATAGGGAACAATCCCATGATTAGCTAGTGAACAACCCCATGATTAGATAGTGAACAATCCCATGATTAGATAGTGAACAATCCCATGATTAGATAGTGAACAACCCCATGATTAGATAGTGAACAACCCCATGATTAGATAGAGAACAATCCCATGATTAGATAGTGAACAACCCCATGATTAGATAGTGAACAACCCCATGATTAGATAGAGAACAATCCCATGATTAGATAGTGAACAACCCCATGATTAGATAGGGAACAACCCCATGATTAGATAGTGAACAACCCCATGATTAGATAGTGAACAATCCCATGATTAGCTAGTGAACAATCCCATGATTAGATAGTGAACAACCCCATGATTAGATAGTGAACAACCCCATTATTAGATAGTGAACAACCCCATGATTAGATAGGGAACAACCCCATGATTAGATAGTGAACAACCCCATGATTAGATAGTGAACAATCCCATGACTAGATAGTGAACAACCCCATGATTAGATAGTGAACAATCCCATGATTAGATAGTGAACAACCCCATGATTAGATAGGGAACAATCCCATGATTAGATAGGGAACAATCCCATGATTAGATAGGGAACAATCCCATGATTAGATAGTGAACAACCCCATGATTAGATAGGGAACAATCCCAAGATTAGATAGGGAACAATCCCATGATTAGATAGGGAACAATCCCATGATTAGATAGGGAACAATCCCATGATTAGATAGGGAACAATCCCATGATTAGATAGGGAACAATCCCATGATTAGATAGTGAACAACCCCATGATTAGATAGTGAACAATCCCATGATTAGATAGTGAACAATCCCATGATTAGATAGGGAACAATCCCATGATTAGATAGGGAACAATCCCATGATTAGATAGGGAACAATCCCATGATTAGATAGGGAACAAT
The DNA here is from genome assembly GCF_023373465.1 of Oncorhynchus keta. Classification (NCBI taxonomy): domain Eukaryota; kingdom Metazoa; phylum Chordata; class Actinopteri; order Salmoniformes; family Salmonidae; genus Oncorhynchus; species Oncorhynchus keta. Next base: position 122,527 of record NW_026281563.1, read on the forward strand.
CCCATGATTAGATAGGGAACAACCCCATGATTAGATAGTGAACAACCCCATGATTAGATAGGGAACAATCCCATGATTAGATAGGGAACAATCCCATGATTAGATAGTGAACAATCCCATGATTAACTAGTGAACAACCCCATGATTAGATAGTGAACAACCCCATGATTAGATAGGGAACAATCCCATGATTAGATAGGGAACAATCCCATGATTAGATAGTGAACAACCCCATGATTAGATAGTGAACAACCCCATGACTAGATAGTGAACAACCCCATGATTAGATAGTGAACAACCCCATGATTAGATAGTGAACAACCCCATGATTAGATAGTGAACAACCCCATGATTAGATAGTGAAAAAACACAACACATCTCTTTCCTAATTTCTTTAAACAATAAAAGCTCATTTACGAAAATTTACGAAAAGTGAGATATTGCGTTTTGGAATGAAACTCTTCTTATGTTTCCCCATCTGAGCTCAGAGTAGATGAGAGATGTAATGTTTGTCTCTGTTGTGTTGAAGTCCAATCAAGCAGGAGAGACCAGCCTCCCCTGTTCCCAGCTGTGTGTCCATGAAGAGTGACCAGTCTATGAATCTACCTACGAAGTTTGGAGAGGGAGACTTTTCTACCGAACAAAGGTAAGAAGAACTCATGGGTCCTGGTCAGTGAGTTAAACAACACTGTCTCTAGTCATTTCTCCTCCCATTTTCCAATTCCTTTTTGTTGTTTTCATAATCCATAGGCTAATCATTTTGTCCATTTTCATAGTCCTAAAACAATATTAAACAAACACAACATTCCCTCTGTATGCGTGTGTGTGTGTGTGTGTGTGTGTGTGTGTGTGTGTGTGTGTGTGTGTGTGTGTGTGTGTGTGTGTGTGTGTGTGTGTGTGTGTGTGTGTGTGTGTGTGTGTGTGTGTGTGTGTGTGTGTGTGCACTCCCTGGATGAGGAGAAGTAATCTCTATGCTGATTGTCTAGTCACTTTAATCCCTACCTACATGTATATTTTACCTCAATTATAGTCTCATTATTACCTCAACTACCTGGTACCCTGCACATTGACTCAGTACTGGTACTCCTTATAGCCTCATTATTACCTCAACTACCTGGTACCCTGCACATTGACTCAGTACTGGTACTCCTTATAGTCTCATTATTACCTCAACTACCTGGTACCCTGCACATTGACTCAGTACTGGTACTCCTTATAGTCTCATTATTACCTCAACTACCTGGTACCCCTGCACATTGACTCAGTACTGGTACTCCTTATAGTCTCATTATTACCCCAACTACCTGGTACCCTGCACATTGACTCAGTACTGGTACTCCTTATAGTCTCATTATTACCTCAACTACCTGGTACCCTGCACATTGACTCAGTACTGGTACTCCTTATAGTCTCATTATTACCTCAACTACCTGGTACCCTGCACATTGACTCAGTACTGGTACTCCTTATAGTCTCATTATTACCTCAACTACCTGGTACCCTGCACATTGACTCAGTACTGGTACTCCTTATAGTCTCATTATTACCTCAACTACCTGGTACCCTGCACATTGACTCAGTACTGGTTCTCCTTATAGTCTCATTATTTTCCTGGTACCCCTACCCCATGCCCTGTATAAAAACATATGCTGATTTCAAAACTAAATGTTTAAATACAGATCTTATATTACTGTATTTAATAATGGTTTTACAAAAATGTTGTATATTGATGTCAAATGTATCATTTGTACAGTTCTTTATGAAACTCTGTAAAACCTAGCAGTACTACTGATTTCTCTGAGAGTGAGGCAGATATATATTATTACTGTGTAAAACCTAGCAGTACTACTGATTACTCTGAGAGTGAGGCAGATATATATTATTACTGTGTAAAACCTAGCAGTACTACTGATTTCTCTGAGAGTGAGGCAGATATATATTATTACTGTATAAATCCTAGCAGTACTACTGATTTCTCTGAGAGTGAGGCAGATATATATTATTACTGTATAAATCCTAGCAGTACTACTGATTTCTCTGAGAGTGAGGCAGATATATATTATTACTGTGTAAAACCTAGCAGTACTACTGATTTCTCTGAGAGTGAGGCAGATATATATTATTACTGTGTAAAACCTAGCAGTACAGTATGCTTGACAAGATGGTGTAGCAGTAAGTAAGTCCTGTCGTCCTGTCCCCTGTATATATCGCGTCTTTTCGTTTGTTTACATATTTTTCTTCGCATACCTCTTTAAAAACATTTAGCTAAATCTAAGCTTCCAAATACTCTCCTGCAACCCACCTCACCCAATGTAGCTATTTTTCCTAAAGTATTTATATTTACTTCGAACCGAAACCCCTCAACTGAAGCTAGCCAGCTAATCCACCAGCTATGCTAGCGGTCTTCAGCTAACCGGTCATCAGCTAACCTTTAGCCTGGAAAGCTCTCGCCAGTTCGAACAACGCGACTCTAACCAGAGCATAACGGACCTATTTATTTTTCATCCCCGGATTCCCACCGCAAACGGAACTGCCTTGCCTGGTTCACCAATTACTTTGCAGACAGAGTTCAGTGTGTCAAATCGGAGGGCATGCTGTCCGGTCCTCTGGCAATCTCTATGGGGGTGCCACAGAGTTCAATTCTCGGGCCGACTCTTTTCTCTGTATATATCAATGATGTTGCTCTTGCTGCGGGCGATTCCCTGATCCACCTCTATGCAGACGACACCATTCTATATACTTTCGGCCCGTCATTGGACACTGTGCTATCTAACCTCCAAACGAGCTTCAATGCCATACAACACTCCTTCCGTGGCCTCCAACTGCTCTTAAACGCTAGTAAAACCAAATGCATGCTTTTCAACCGATCGCTGCCTGCACCCGCATGCCCGACTAGCATCACCACCCTGGATGGTTCCGACCTTGAATATGTGGACATCTATAAGTACCTAGGTGTCTGGCTCGACTGCAAACCCTCCTTCCAGACTCATATCAAACATCTCCAATCGAAAATCAAATCAAGAGTCGGCTTTCTATTCCGCAACAAAGCCTCATTCACTCACGCCGCCAAGCTTACCCTAGTAAAACTGACTATCCTACCGATCCTCGACTTCGGCGATGTCATCTACAAAATGGCTTCCAACACTCTACTCAGCAAACTGGATGCAGTCTATCACAGTGCCATCCGTTTTGTCACTAAAGCACCTTATACCACCCACCACTGCGACTTGTATGCTCTAGTCGGCTGGCCTTCGCTACATATTCGTCGCCAGACCCACTGGCTCCAGGTCATCTACAAGTCCATGCCTTATCTCAGTTCACTGGTCACGATGGCAACACCCATCCGTAGCACGCGCTCCAGCAGGTGTATCTCATTGATCATCCCTAAAGCCAACACCTCATTTGGCCGCCTTTCGTTCCAGTACTCTGCTGCCTGTGACTGGAACGAATTGCAAAAAATCGCTGAAGTTGGAGACTTTTATCTCCCTCACCAACTTCAAACATCAGCTATCTGAGCAGCTAACCGATCGCTGCTGCTGTACATAGTCTATTGGTAAATAGCCCACCCATTTTCACCTACCTCATTCCCATACTGTTTTTATACTGTTTTTATTTATTTACTTTTCTGCTCTTTTGCAGACCAATATCTCTACCTGTACATGACCATCTGATCATTTATCACTCCAGTGTTAATCTGCAAAATTGTAATTATTCGCCTACCTCATGCCTTTTGCACACATTGTATATAGACTCCCCCTTTTCTACTGTGTTATTGACTTGTTAATTGTTTACTCCATGTGTAACTCTGTGTTGTCTGTTCACACTGCTATGCTTTATCTTGGCCAGGTCGCAGTTGCAAATGAGAACTTGATCTCAACTAGCCTACCTGGTTAAATAAAGGTGAAATAAAAATTAAATTAAAAAAAAAAAACTACTGATTTCTCTGAGAGTGGGGCAGATATATATTATTACTGTGTAAAACCTAGCAGTACTACTGATTTCTCTGAGAGTGAGGCAGATATATATTATTACTGTGTAAAACCTAGCAGAACTACTGATTTCTCTGAGAGTGAGGCAGATATATATTATTACTGTGTAAAACCTAGCAGAACTACTGATTTCTCTGAGAGTGAGGCAGATATATATTATTACTGTATAAAACCTAGCAGAACTACTGATTTCTCTGAGAGTGAGGCAGATATATATTATTACTGTGTAAAACCTAGCAGTACTACTGATTTAGAGAGGGAGATATTTCTACTGAACAAAGGTAAGAAGAACTCATGGGTCCTGGTCAGTGAGTTAAACAACACTGTCTCTAGTCATTTCTCCTCTCATTTTCCCATTTATTGTTGTTGTTTTCATAATCCATAGGCTAATCCTTTTGTCCATTTTCATAGTCCTAAAACAATATTAAACAAACACAACATTCCCTCCTGTGTGTGTGTGTGTGTGTGTGTGTGTGTGTGTGTGTGTGTGTGTGTGTGTGTGTGTGTGTGTGTGTGTGTGTGTGTGTGTGTGTGTGTGTGTGTGTGTGTGTGTGTGTGTGTGTGTGTGTGTGTGTGTGTGTGTGTGTGTGTGTGTGTGTGTGTGTGCACTCCTGGATGAGGAGTGGTAATCTCTATCCTGATTGTCTAGTCACTTTTACCTCTACCTACATGTACATATTATCTCAATTATAGCCTCATTATTACCTCAACTACCTGGTACCCTGCACATTGACTCAGTACTGATACTCCTTATAGTCTCATTATTACCTCAACTACCTGGTACCCTGCACATTGACTCAGTACTGATACTCCTTATAGTCTCATTATTACCTCAACTACCTGGTACCCGGCACATTGACTCAGTACTGATACTCCTTATAGTCTCATTATTACCTCAACTACCTGGTACCCTGCACATTGACTCAGTACTGGTACTCCTTATAGTCTCATTATTACCTCAACTACCTGGTACCCCTGCACATTCACTCAGTACTGGTACTCCTTATAGTCTCATTATTACCTCAACTACCTGGTACCCTGCACATTGACTCAGTACTGGTACTCCTTATAGTCTCATTATTACCTCAACTACCTGGTACCCCTGCACATTGACTCAGTACTGGTACTCCTTATAGTCTCATTATTACCTCAACTACCTGGTACCCTGCACATTGACTCAGTACTGGTACTCCTTATAGTCACATTAATACCTCAACTACCTGGTACCCTGCACATTGACTCAGTACTGGTACTCCTTATAGTCTCATTATTACCTCAACTACCTGGTACCCTGCACATTGACTCAGTACTGGTTCTCCTTATAGTCTCATTATTTTCCTGGTACCCCTACCCCATGCCCTGGATAAAAACATATGCTGATTTCAAAACTAAATGTTTAAATACAGATCTTATATTACTGTATTTAATAATGGTTTTAAAAAATGTTGTATATTGATGTCAAATGTATCATTTGTACAGTTCTTTATGAAACTCTGTAAAACCTAGCATTACTACTGATTTCTCTGAGAGTGAGGCAGATATATATTATTACTGTGTAAAACCTAGCAGTACTACTGATTACTCTGAGAGTGAGGCAGATATATATTATTACTGTGTAAAACCTAGCAGTACTACTGATTTCTCTGAGAGTGAGGCAGATATATATTATTACTGTGTAAAACCTAGCAGTACTACTGATTTCTCTGAGAGTGAGGCAGATATATATTATTACTGTGTAAAACCTAGCAGTACTACTGATTACTCTGAGAGTGAGGCAGATATATATTATTACTGTGTAAAACCTAGCAGTACTACTGATTTCTCTGAGAGTGAGGCAGATATATATTATTACTGTGTAAAACCTAGCAGTACAGTATGCTTGACAAGATGGCGTAGCAGTAAGTAAGTCCTGTCGTCCTGTCCCCTGTATATATCGCGTCTTTTCGTTTGTTTACATATTTTTCTTTGCATACCTCTTTAAAAACATTTTGCTAAATCTAAGCTTCCAAATACTCTCCTGCAACCAGCCTCACCCAATGCCTCACCCAATTTTTCCTAAAGTATTTATATTTACTTGAACCGGACCCCTCAACTGAAGCTAGCCAGCTAATCCACCAGCTATGCTAGCGGTCTTCAGCTAACCTTTAGCCCGGAAAGCTCTCGCCAGTTCGAACAACGCGACTCTAACCAGAGCATAACGGACCTATTTATTTTTCATCCCCGGATTCCCACCGCAAACGGAACATTTTTCAGCTGGATCTTCACAACTAGCTATCTAGCTATACTGCAACCCCGGATGATTACCCCTGGCTAGCGTTTCCACCCACTTAGCTTGAAGCTAGCCCGGCCAGAGCACCTGTAGCACACCCTGCTACCCTGTCTAGCCCGGGCCTACGAACTGTTAGCTTGTTAGCACATGCCTGCTAACCGTCTGAATCGCCGCGTCCCAAACACTCTCTGGACCCATATGTACTTTCTATCTCATTTTGATTTTTAAATTGTTTATACCTTCCGGAAACCTGCCTCACCCAATGTGATACGGAATCGCTATTATTTTTAATCTTTTAGAACACACTCAAGAACCTCCAGACGCTAACCAGCTAACTAGCTACAAGCTATTTAGTCATTGTTAGTTTTTTTACCTGGATAACACTCGCCAGTCCAGCTTCCCTGCCCATCCACCGCTGCCCCCTGGACACTGATCTCTTGGCTACATAGCTGACGCACGCTGGACTGTCCATTAATCACGGTACTCCATTCTGCTTGTTTGTTTTATCTGTCGGCCCCGTTGCCTAGTCAACGCCATTTTACCTGCTGTTGTTGTGCTAGCTGATTAGCTGTTGCTGTCTCACCTACTGTTTTAGCTAGCTTTCCCAATTCAACACCTGTGATTACTGTATGCCTCGCTGTATGTCTCTCTCATATGTCAATATGCCTTGTATACTGTTGCTCAGGTTAGTTATCATTGTTTTAGTTCACAATGGAGCCCCTAGATCCACTCTGCATACCCCTGTTACCTCCTTCGTCCCGCCTCCCACACATGCGGTGACCTCACCCATTACAACCAGCATGTCCAGAGATACAACCTCTCTCATCATCACCCAGTGCCTGAGCTTACCTCCGCTTTACCCACACCCCACCATACCCCTGTCTGCGCATTATGCCCTGAATATATTCTACCATGCCCAGAAACCTGCTCCTCTTATTCTCTGTCCCCAACGCTCTAGGCGACCAGTTTTGATAGCCTTCAGCCGCACCCTCATACTACTCCTCCTCTGTTCTGCGGGTGATGTGGAGGTAAACCCAGGCCCTGCATGTCCCCAGGCACCCTCATTTGTTGACTTCTGTGATCGAAAAGCCTTGGTTTCATGCATGTCAACATAAGAAGCCTCCTCCCTAAGTTTGTTTTACTCACTGCTTTAGCACACTCTGCTAACCCTGATGTCCTTGCCGTGTCTGAATCCTGGCTCAGGAAGGCCACCAAAATTCAGAGATTTCCATTCCCAACTATAACATCTTCCGTCAAGATAGAACTGCCAAAGGGGAAGGAGTTGCAGTCTACTGCAGAGATAGCCTGCAAAGTAATGTCACACTTTCCAGGTCCATACCCAAACAGTTCGAACTACTAATTTTGAAAATGACTCTCTCCAGAAATAAGTCTCTCACTGTTGCCGCCTGCTACCGACCCCCTCAGCTCCCAGCTGTGCCCTGGACACCATTTGTGAATTGATCGCCCCCATCTAGCTTCAGAGTTTGTTCTGTTAGGCAACCTAAACTGGGATATGCTTAACACCCCGGCAGTCCTACAATCTAAGCTAGATGCCCTCAATCTCACACAAATCATCAAGGAACCCACCAGGTACAACCCTAACTCCGTAAACAAGGGTACCCTCATAGACGTCATCCTGACCAACTGGCCCTCCAAATACACCTCCGCTATCTTCAACCAGGATCTCAGCGATCACTGCCTCATTGCCTGTATCCGCCACGGAGCCGCAGTCAAACGACCACCCCTCATCACTGTCAAATGCTCCCTAAAACACTTCTGTGAGTAGGCCTTTCTAATCGACCTGGCCCGGATATCCTGGAAGGACATTGACCTCATCCCGTCAGTTGAGGATACCTGGTCATTCTTTAAAAGTAACTTCCTCACCATTTTAGATAAGCATGCTCCGTTCAAAAATGCAGAACCAAGAACAGATACAGCCCTTGGTTCTCTCCAGACCTGACTGCCCTCGACCAGCACAAAAACATCCTGTGGCGGACTGCAATAGCATCGAACAGTCCCCGCGATATGCAACTGTTCAGGGAAGTCAGGAACCAATACACGCAGTCAGTCAGGAAAGCTAAGGCCAGCTACTTCAGGCAGAAGTTTGCATCCTGTAGCTCCAACTCCAAAAAGTTCTGGGACACTGTGAAGTCCATGGAGAACAAGAGCACCTCCTCCCAGCTGCCCACTGCACTGAGGCTAGGTAACACGGTCACCACCGATAAATCCATGATTATCGAAAACTTCAATAAGCATTTCTCAACGGCTGGCCATGCCTTCCGCCTGGCTACTCCAACCTCGGCCAACAGCTCCGCCCCCGCAGCTCCTCGCCCAAGCCTCTCCAGGTTCTCCTTTACCCAAATCCAGATAGCAGATGTTCTGAAAGAGCTGCAAAACCTGGACCCGTACAAATCAGCTGGGCTTGACAATCTGGACCCTCTATTTCTGAAACTATCCGCCGCCATTGTCGCAACCCCTATTACCAGCCTGTTCAACCTCTCTTTCATATCGTCTGAGATCCCCAAGGATTGGAAAGCTGCCGCAGTCATCCCCTCTTCAAAGGGGAGACACCCTGGACCCAAACTGTTACAGACCTATATCCATCCTGCCCTGCCTATCTAAGGTCTTCGAAAGCCAAGTCAACAAACAGGTCACTGACCATCTCGAATCCCACCGTACCTTCTCAGCTGTGCAATCTGGTTTCCGAGCCGGTCACGGGTGCACCTCAGCCACACTCAAGGTATTAAACGATATCATAACCGCCATCGATAAAAGACAGTACTGTGCAGCCGTCTTCATCGACCTTGCCAAGGCCTTCGACTCTGTCAATCACCATATTCTTATCGGCAGACTCAGTAGCCTCGGTTTTTCGGATGACTGCCTTGCCTGGTTCACCAATTACTTTGCAGACAGAGTTCAGTGTGTCAAATCGGAGGGCATGCTGTCCGGTCCTCTGGCAGTCTCTATGGGGGTGCCACAGAGTTAAATTCTCGGGCCGACTCTTTTCTCTGTATATATCAATGATGTTGCTCTTGCTGCGGCGATTCCCTGATCGGCTTTCTATTCCGCAACAAAGCCTCCTTCACTCACACCGCCAAGCTTACCCTAGTAAAACTGACTATCCTACCGATCCTCAACTTCGGCGATGTCATCTACAAAATGGCTTCCAACACTCTACTCAGCAAACTGGATGCAGTCTATCACAGTGCCATCCGTTTTGTCACAAAAGCACCTTATACCACCCACCACTGCGACTTGTATGCTCTAGTCGGCTGGCCATCGCTACATATTCGTCGCCAGACCCACTGGCTCCAGGTCATCTACAAGTCCATGCTAGGTAAAGCTCCGCCTTATCTCAGTTCACTGGTCACGATGGCAACACCCATCCGTAGCACGCGCTCCAGCAGGTGTATCTCACTGATCATCCCTAAAGCCAACACCTCATTTGGCCGCCTTTCGTTCCAGTACTCTGCTGCCTGTGACTGGAACGAATTGCAAAAATTGCTGAAGTTGGAGACTTTTATCTCCCTCACCAACTTCAAACATCAGCTATCTGAGCAGCTAACCGATCGCTGCAGCTGTACGTAGTCTATTGGTAAATAGCCCACCCATTTTCACCTACCTCATTCCCATACTGTTTTTATACTGTTTTTATTTATTTACTTTTCTGCTCTTTTGCACACCAATATCTCTACCTGTACATGACCATCTGATCATTTATCACTCCAGTGCTAATCTGCAAAATTGTAATTATTTGCCTGCCTATGCCTTTATGCACACAATGTATATAGACTCCCCTTTTTTCTACTGTGTTATTGACTTGTTAATTGTTTACTCCATGTGTAACTCTGTGTTGTCTGTTCACACTGCTATGCTTTATCTTGGCCAGGTCGCAGTTGCAAATGAGAACTTGTTCTCAACTAGCCTACCTGGTTAAATAAAGGTGAAATAAAAAAATAAAAAATAAAAAAATTATGATTTCTCTGAGAGTGAGGCAGATATATATTATTACTGTGTAAAACCTAGCAGTACTGCTGATTTCTCTGAGAGTGAGGCAGATATATAGCATTCAGCAAAATAAACATGATTATTTGTCTCTCTGAAATGAAACATCAAGTGAAAGACATTAAACAAATACATGTCTGTCATTGAACGACCACATGTCATGATTAGATAGTGAAAAAAACATATCATTCATAATTTCTATAAACAATAAAAAGCTAATTTACAAACATTTTTGAAAAGTGACATATAGCGTTTTGGAATGAAACTCTTCTTATGTTTCCCCATCTGAGCTCAGAGTAGATGAGAGATGTAATGTTTGTCTCTGTTGTGTTGAAGACCAATCAAGCAGGAGAGACCAGCCTCCCCTGTTCCCAGCTGTGTGTCCATGAAGAGTGACCAGTCTATGGGTGAACCTATATCCTTTAGAGAGGGAGACTTTTCTACTGAACAAAGGTAAGAAGAACTCATGGGTCCTGGTCAGTGAGTTAAACAACACTGTCTCTAGTCATTTCTCCTCCCATTTTCCCATTTATTGTTGTTGTTTTCATAATCCATAGGCTCATCATTTTGTCTATTTTCATAGTCCTAAAACAATATTAAACAAACACAACATTCCCTCTGTGTGTGTGTGTGTGTGTGTGTGTGTGTGTGTGTGTGTGTGTGTGTGTGTGTGTGTGTGTGTGTGTGTGTGTGTGTGTGTGTGTGTGTGTGTGTGTGTGTGTGTGTGTGTGTGTGTGTGTGTGTGTGTGTGTGTGTGTGTGTGAGTGCGTGCGTGCGTGCGTGCGTGCGTGCGTGCGTGTGTGTGTGTGTGTGTGTGTGAGTGCGTGCGTGCGTGCGTGCGTGCGTGCGTGCGTGCGTGCGTGTGTGTGTGTGTGCACTCCTGGATGAGGAGAAGTAATCTCTATCCTGATTGTCTAGTCACTTTTACCTCAACTACCTGGTACCCTGCACATTGACCCATTACTGGTACTCCTTATAGTCTCATTATTACCTCAACTACCTGGTACCCTGCACATTGACTCAGTACTGGTACTCCTTATAGTCTCATTATTACCTCAACTACCTGGTACCCTGCACATTGACTCAGTACTGGTACTCCTTATAGTCTCATTATTACCTCAACTACCTGGTACCCTGCACATTGACTCAGTACTGGTACTCCTTATAGTCTCATTATTACCTCAACTACCTGGTACCCTGCACATTGACTCAGTACTGGTACTCCTTATAGCCTCATTATTACCTCAACTACCTGGTACCCTGCACATTGACTCAGTACTGGTTCTCCTTATAGTCTCATTATTACCTCAACTACCTGGTACCCTGCACATTGACTCAGTACAGGTACTCCCTATAGTCTCATTATTACCTCAACTACCTGGTATCCTGCACATTGACTCAGTACTGGTACTCCTTATAACCTCATTATTGTTATTTTATTGTGTTACTATTTCCTTATTTAATTGTTCTTACTTTTTAACTGCATTGTTGGGAAGGGGCTTGGTTTGTATCAATTGCCTACTGTTATATTTAAAAAGAAATATATTCTATGAATTGCAAAGACATTGGAAACTTTGTATTTGTAGTCAACTTTGTTCTGAATTCATCTGCAGTCACAGAGAGACTGATAAACCAGGTGATTCTATGTTTAGCAGAGATCTTCTGTGTATAAAGTGAACGCAGTCACAGAGAGACTGATAAACCAGGTGATTCTATGTTTAGCAGAGATCTTCTGTGTATAAAGTGAACGCAGTCACAGAGAGACTGATAAACCAGGTGATTCTATGTTTAGCAGAGATCTTCTGTGTATAAAGTGAACGCAGGAGGGTAAATTAGCATCTCACGAGGCACTCAGCTGTTCCACGTTAATAACGATGGTTTTGGGAAACAGCTCAGAGATTTAACAATGTTCCTTTTAAGGTTTTGATGATTAATTTAGCTTTAAGATCCTTTTGGGAAACCAGGCCCTGGATAAAAACATCTGCTGAATTCATTATTGTTATTTTATTGTGTTACTATTTCATTTTTTTATTAAAAACATTTTTCTTACTTTTTAACTGCATTAAAGGGAAAGGGCACATTAAACCCCAAACCCTGCCTGGTCTGCATCATATCCCAGAAGATATTTAAACCCCAAACCCTGCCTGGTCTGCATCATATCCCAGAAGATATTTAAACCCCAAACCCTGGCCTGGTCTGCTTCATATCCCAGAAGATATTTAAACCCCAAACCCTGGCCTGGTCTGCTTCATATCCCAGAAGATATTTAAACCCCAAACCCTGCCTGGTCTGCTTCATATCCCAGAAGATATTTAAACCCCAAACCCTGCCTGGTCTGCTTCATATCCCAGAAGATATTTAAACCCCAAACCCTGCCTGGTCTGCTTCATATCCCAGAAGATATTTAAACCCCAAACCCTGCCTGGTCTGCTTCATATCCCAGAAGATATTTAAACCCCAAACCCTGCCTGGTCTGCTTCATATCCCAGAATATATTTTTACATCAACAGTTGTCACAAAGGGCTTATACAGAAACCCAGTCTAAAACCCCAATCAGCAAGCAACGCAGATGTAGAAGCGCGGTGGAAAAACTCACTAGAATAACAGAGAATAACAGGAATCCAGAAAGAAACCTAGAGAGGAAACTTCTAGGAGGAAGAGGAAACTCTTCTGGCTGTGCCCGGTGGTGATTATAACAGCACATGGCCATTAAGTTCAGATCGTTCTTCAAGATTTTCAAATGTACATAAATGACCAGCAGGGTCAAATAATAATAATCACAGTGTTAGACCAGTTGAAACTGGATCAGCAGCACTACAAGGTATCACGTCTGGAGGAGCATGTATCGATACTGATAGGATGGAAAGAAAGGGAGCGCTGCTCTCAGATCAGTTTTCTCCATTCAAATCTTTCCTCAACATTGTGTGTGTGTACTCCCTGGGTGAGGAAATGTAATCTCATGTTTTGTCCACAGAAACCAACAGGAGAGATCAGAGTCAGAGATTCTCAGTGGTCAGTCTTCCCAGAGTCATCAAACAGACCTGGACTCCATATTCAGTGTATGTGGTCCTGTTATGTACATTTGTTTTTGTTTACCTCAAGTAAAGTTGATCTGTCAATCATTCATTAATGTGTTAATGAGAAGCATTTATTCTCTTGCTTAACTTATTTACTTTATTTATTTCAGTTGCTTGAAGAGAAAATTATGACATTTGTGAAGAACGAGCTGAAGATGTTCAAGAGGATTCTTCGTCCAGAACTCCCAGAAGGCTTTGAGAGTCAGAAGCAGGATAAGGAAGTGGTGGATGCTGAAGATGAGCAGCAGGAGAACAGTGCCAGAGAGGGGGCTCTGAAGATCACACTGCACGTCCTGAGGAAAATGAACCAGAAGGAGCTTGCTGACACACTGGAGAAATGTAAGATCTGTCTGCCTCATGTTGAATGATGTTTATAACATTTAAAAGCTGTAGCTAAAGTACAGCTAAAGTAACTGTGTAACTCAATGTTATTGTAGCAGCCTTAACACAACACCTGGTGACCTCATCAAGTAGCAGCAGTGATGTGTTGTGGTGATTCATTTAGAGAGAGAGAGAGACAACATTAATAATACCAATAATTATTTAATCAGTCACACCAGTCTGTAATGTATTATGAAAACATTTACACATTTATACAGTCAGTTAAGAGAATGAATTATTATAATGTACAACTTTATAACAGTCCTACAATACTGTAGACATTAAAACAGACGTAATATTAATATCCTCTGTGGTATTTCTTCATTCAGATGAGCTTGCTGTGATTTGCCAACGTGAACTCAAATCTAATCTAAAGAAGAAGTTTCAATGTGTATTTGAGGGGATCGCTAAACAAGGAAACCCAACACTTCTCAATAAGATCTACACAGAGCTCTACATCACAGAGGGTGGAACAGGAGAGGTCAATAATGAACATGAGCTGAGACAGATTGAGACAAAAACCAGGAAACAAGCAAGACCAGAGACTGCAATCAAATGTAACGACATCTTCAAACCCTTATCTGGACAAGACAAACCTATCAGAACTGTGCTGACAAAGGGAGTCGCTGGCATTGGAAAAACAGTCTCTGTGCAGAAGTTCATTCTCGACTGGGCTGAAGGAAAAGCAAATCAGGATGTCCAATTTGTATTTTCATTCCCTTTTCGGGAGCTGAATTTGATGAAAGGGGACAAACACACTTTCATTAAACTTCTCAATCACTTCTCAATGGAAACCAAACAATCAGGAATCTACAACTACAACAAGTACAAAGTTCTGTTCATCTTTGATGGTCTGGATGAGTGCCGACTGCCCCTAGACTTCCAGGACAACAAGATCTGTTGTGACGTCACAGAGTCAACCTCAGTGGATGTTCTGCTGACAAATCTCATCAAGGGAAATCTGCTCCCTCTGCTCTCCTCTGGATAACTACCCGACCTGCAGCAGCCAATAAGATCCCTTCAGGGTGTGTTGACCAGGTGACAGAGGTACGAGGGTTCAATGACCCACAGAAGGAGGAGTACTTCAGGAAGAGATTCAGTGATGAGGACCTGGCCAGCAGAATCATCTCACACATAAAGACATCAAGGAGCCTCCACATCATGTGCCACATTCCAGTTTTCTGTTGGATTTCTGCAACAGTCCTTGAACACATGCTGGAACATAAGAGAGAAGAGATGCCCAAGACTCTGACTGAGATGTACACACACCTTGTGGTGTTTCACACCAAACAGAAGAATGAAAAGTATCTTGGGAAAGAAGAGACAGATCCACACTGGAATAAAGAGAGCATTCTGTCACTGGGAAAACTGGCTTTTCAACAGCTTATGAAGGGCAATCTGATTTTCTATGAAGAAGACCTGAAAGAGGCTGGCATTGATGTCAATGAAGCCTCAGTGTACTCAGGATTGTGCACACAGCTCTTTAAAGAGGAATGTGGGCTGTACCAGGACAAGGTGTACTGCTTCGTGCATCTGAGCATTCAGGAGTTTCTGGCTGCTGTATATGTGTTCCTCTCATTCATCAGAAACAATGAGAATCTAATGGCCGAACCGCAATCAACATCCAGGAACCTTTCTGCTCTGTTCAGAGACAAGCCTGAAGTTACTGTCTACAAGAGTGCTGTGGATAAAGCCTTACAAAGTGAGACGGGAAACCTGGACCTTTTCCTCCGCTTCCTTCTGGGCCTCTCACTGGAGTCCAATCAGAAGCACTTACAAGGTCTACTGACAACGACAAGAAGCAGCTCACAGAGCCATGAAAAAACAGTAAATTACATCAAGGAGAAGATCGGGGAGAATCCCTCTCCAGAGAGGAGCATCAATCTGTTCCACTGTCTGAATGAACTGAATGACCATTCTCTAGTGGAGGAGATCCAAAGATACCTGAGCTCAGGAAGTCTCTCAAAACCCAACCTGTCACCTGCACAGTGGTCAGCTCTGGTCTTTGTGTTGCTGACTTCAGAAAAGGAGCTGGATGTGTTTGACCTGAAGAAATACTCCAGATCAGAAGGTCTTCTGAGGCTGCTGCCAGTGGTCAAAGCCTCCAGAGCTGTTCTGTGAGTAAACAAAATAACATATAAGTACCTTTTCATCAGGAAGAAATATTCAGTTTAGAGAAAAATATGAAATATAATATGTGTATAATATTACATTGAAAAACATATTGAATAAATGCATTGATTTTCACATTAGTGTAACAAAATGACCATACAATTCTAGGAGACGGAAGATGAATCTACAGTGCCTTGCGAAAGTATTCGGACCCCTTGAACTTTGCAACCTTTTGCCACATTTCAGGCTTCAAACATAAAGATGTAAAACTGTATTTGTTGTGAAGAATCAACAACAAGTGGAACACAATCATGAAGTGGAACGACATTTATTGGATATTTCAGACTTTTTAACCAATCAAAAACTGAAAAATTGGGCGTGCAAAATCATTCAGCCCCCTTAAGTTAATACTTTGTAGCGCCACCTTTTGCTGCGATTACAGCTGTAAGTCGCTTGGGGTATGTCTCTATCAGTTTTGCACATCAAGAGACTGACATTTTTTCCCATTCCTCCTTGCAAAACAGCTCAAGCTCAGTGAGGTTGGATGGAGAGCATTTGTGAACAGCAGTTTTCAGTTCTTTCCACAGATTCTCGATTGGATTCAGGTCTGGACTTTGACTTGGCCATTCTAACACCTGGATATGTTTATTTTTTAACCATTCCATTGTAGATTTTGCTTTATGTTTTGGATCATTGTCTTGTTGGAAGACAAATCTCCGTCCCAGTCTCAGGTCTTTTGATGACTCCATCAGGTTTTCTTCCAGAATGGTCCTGTATTTGGCTCCATCCATCTTCCCATCAATTTGAACCATCTTCCCTGTCCCTGCTGAAGAAAAGCAGGCCCAAACCATGATGCTGCCACCACCATGTTTGATAGTGGGGATGGTATGTTCAGGGTGATGTGCTGTGTTGCTTTTACGCCAAACATAACGTTTTGCATTGTTGCCAAAACGTTCAATTTTGGTTTCATTTGACCAGAGCACCTTCTTCCACATGTTTGGTGTGTCTCCCAGGTGGCTTGTGGCAAACTTTAAACTACACTTTTTATGGATATCTTTAAGAAATGGCCAGATTTGTGCAATATACGACTGATTGTTGTCCTATGGACAGAGTCTCCCACCTCAGCTGTAGATCTCTGCAGTTCATCCAGAGTGATCATGGGCCTCTTGGCTGCATCTCTGATCAGTCTTCTCCTTGTATGAGCTGAAAGTTTAGAGGGAAGGCCAGGTCTTGGTAGATTTGCAGTGGTCTGATACTCCTTCCATTTCAATATTATCGCTTGCACAGTGCTCCTTGGGATGTTTAAAGCATGGGAAATCTTTTTGTATCCAAATCCGGCTTTCAACTTCTTCACAACAGTATCTCGGACCTGCCTGGTGTGTTCCTTGTTCTTCATGATGCTCTCTGTGCTTTTAACGGACCTCTGAGACTATCACAGTGCAGGTGCATTTATACGGAGACTTGATTACACACAGGTGGATTGTATTTATCATCATTAGTCATTTAGGTCAACATTGGATCATTCAGAGATCCTCACTGAACTTCTGGAGAGAGTTTGCTGCACTGAAAGTAAAGGGGCTGAATAATTTTGCACGCCCAATTTTTCAGTTTTTGATTTGTTAAAAAGTTTGAAATATCTAATAAATGTCGTTCCACTTCATGATTGTGTCCCACTTGTTGTTGATTCTTCACAAAAAAATACAGTTTTATATCTTTATGTTTGAAGCCTGAAATGTGGCAAAAGGTCGCAAAGTTCAAGGGGCCGAATACTTTCGCAAGGCACTGTAGATTCATCTTCCGTCTCCTAGAATTGTATGGTCTTTGAGAGAATAAACCAAATGCATCTGCCATTGTCCTTCTACACTAATGGTGTTAAATTAACAGTGTGTTTGTGAAGTCATGATGATCTCTTTATCAGGCTGTCAGGCTGTGGAGTCACAGAGGAAGGCTGTGCTTCTCTGGTCTCAGCTCTGAGGTCAAACCCCTCACACCTGAGAGAGCTGGATCTGAGTAACAATGACCTGAAGGATTCAGGAGTGAAGCTGCTCTCTGCTGGACTGGGGAATCCCCACTGTAAACTGGAGACTCTGAGGTCAGTATTAACAGATACAGATACTTTATGTATGTAGTTCTCCCATTTGAAAAAGTCACAATTACTCTGACACGTTCACTTATAGTGTATTAACTTGTCATAAGTTTAGTATTTGGTCCCATATTCCTTGCCTGCAGTGATTACATCAAGCTTGTGATTCTACTAACTTGTTGAATTAATTTGCAGTTTGTCTTGGTTGTGTTTTGGATGTTTTTCCTAATAGAAACTGAATGGTGAATAATGTCCTGTCATTTTGGAGTCACTTCACTTGTATTGTCAGGAAGAATAGAAGATGTTTCTGAACACTTCTACATTCATGTGGATGCTACCATGATGATGAATAATCATGAATGAATCGTTAATGATGATGAATGAGAAAGTTACAGAGGCACAAAGATCAGACCCCCTCTGTTATTGGTAATGGTGAGAGGTTAGCATGTTTTGTTGTAGTCTCTGTTATTGGTAATGGTGAGAGGTTAGCATGTTTTGTTGTATCCTCTGTTATTGGTAATGGTGAGAGGTTAGCATGTTTTGTTGTAGCCTCTGTTATTAGTAATGGTGAGAGGTTAGCATGTTTTGTTGTAGCCTCTGTTATTGGTAATGGTGAGAGGTTAGCATGTTTTGTTGTATCCTCTGTTATTTGTAATGGTGAGAGGTTAGCATGTTTTGTTTTAGCCTCTGTTATTAGTAATGGTGAGAGGTTAGCATGTTTTGTTGTAGCCTCTGTTATTGGTAATGGTGAGAGGTTAGCATGTTTTGTTGTTGCCTCTGTTATTGGTAATGGTGAGAGGTTAGCATGTTTTGTTGTAGCCTCTGTTATTGGTAATGGTGAGAGGTTAGCATGTTTTGTTGTTGCCTCTGTTATTGGTAATGGTGAGAGGTTAGCATGTTTTGTTGTAGCCTCTGTTATTGGTAGTGGTGAGAGGTTAGCATGTTTTGTTGTAGTCTCTGTTATTGGTAATGGTGAAAGATTAACATGTTTTGTTGTAGCCTCTGTTATTGGTAATGGTGAGAGGTTAACATGTTTTGTTGTAGCCTCTGTTATTGGTAATAGTGAGAGGTTAGCATGTTTTGTTGTAGTCTCTGTTATTGGTAATGGTGAGAGGTTAGTATGTTTTGTTGTTGTCTCTGTTATTGGTAATGGTGAGAGGTTAGCATGTTTTGTTGTAGCCTTTGTTATTGGTAATGGTGAGAGGTTAGCATGTTTTGTTGTAGTCTCTGTTATTGGTAATGGTGAGAGGTTAGCATGTTTTGTTGTAGCCTCTGTTATTGGTAATGGTGAGAGGTTAGTATGTTTTGTTGTAGTCTGTTATTGGTAATGGTGAGAGGTTAGCATGTTTTGTTGTAGCCTCTAGCATGTTTTGTTGTAGCCTCTGTTATTGGTAATGGTGAGAGGTTAGTATGTTTTGTTGTTGTCGTCTGTTACTGGTAATGGTGAGAGGTTAGCATGTTTTGTTGTAGCCTCTTTTATTGGTAATGGTGAGAGGTTAGCATGTTTTGTTGTAGTCTCTGTTATTGGTAATGGTGAGAGGTTAGCATGTTTTGTTGTAGCCTCTGTTATTGGTAATAGTGAGAGGTTAGCATGTTTTGTTGTAGCCTCTGTTTTTGGTAATGGTGAGGTTAGCATGTTTTGTTGTAGCCTCTGTAACTTTCTCACTCATTATTATTCATGATTCAGTCATGATTTTTCTTAATCATGGCATCATCAGGATTAATTTATTATTGTTTAGAAACATGTTATCTACTCTCTTAGACAGAAAAGTACTCCACTCATCATCCACCATTTTATTATTGCTCAAAACACAACCAAAAAAAACTGCAAATGCAACCAACGAGTTTACAACCAAATACTAAACTTTTGACTACTTTAATACACTATAAGTAAATTGGTCAGATTACTTATGTCTTCTTCTAATTGGGAGACTGGAAACATAAATTAATGGTGAAACAGATATGTATTAAAATACCCTCAAATAAAAGGTGACATTATATACTGTCACCTCATATGAAACATTTGATCTCAAATCCAAAATGTTGGAGTAAAGAGCCACATTTAAAATGTTAGCTTCACTGTCAAAATAGATATGGTGTGGACTGTATACTCAATACAATCTAAATATGATACCTCACTGTCTAAATAGATATGGTGTGGACTGTATATTCAATACAATCTAAATCTGATTCCTCACTGTCTAAATAGATATGGTGTGGACTGTATACTCAATACAATCTAAATCTGATACCTCACTGTCTGTCTTTTGACTGATACTGCTTTTAAACTGGTCTGGTCAGTCTACTCAAATATTTTTTCAATACATGTTCTAACTGCAGGCAATACTTTGATACTTTGTCATTTTTTATGCTGTTACATTATTTCATGAATAGATATGGAAGGTTTCAGGACACTGATATATCTGAATCTGATGAAAAAATATCCTGCCACTATTTTCACCACTAAAGAATAGCAGTGTGATTTTATAATGATTTGACTCTTTGCAGGCTGTCAGGCTGTGGAGTCACAGAGGAAGGCTGTGCTTCTCTGGTCTCAGCTCTGATGTCAAACCCTCACACCTGAGAGAGCTGGATCTGAGTAACAATGACCTGAAGGATTCAGGAGTGAAGCTGCTCTCTGCTGGACTGGGGAATCCCCACTGTAAACTGGAGACTCTGAGGTCAGTATTATCAGATATGAAAGCACTTTATGTATGTAGTTCTCCCATTTGAAAAAGTCGTAATTATTCGGTTATATTCACTTATAGTGTATTAACGTATTCATAAGTTTAGTATTTGGTCCCATATTCCATGCTGCAGTGATTACATCAAGCTTGTGATTCTACTAACATGTTGAATGTATTTGCAGTTTGTCTTGGTTGTGTTTTAGATGTTTTTCCTAATAGAAACTGAATGGTGAATAATGTCCTGTCATTTTGGAGTCACTTCACTTGTATTGTCTGTAATGCTCCGGGTGTTGTGGGTGTGGAGTCAAATGCAGGAGACAGAGTTCAATGCTGTGCGTCTTTTAATAGCACCAACGCACCACAGTGTGCTCACAAAAGTTATGTTCCCAACCACAGGGAATCGAAAATGTACAATGGAAAAATCACGACCAGGCACTAACACGTACCTCTACAACAGAGCCGAAGGTTACATTGAAATAATCCCGCACAACAACCAGGCGGGCCGGCTGTCTAATAAAGACAATTTAATTAAACATGAACAGGTGCTATCACTAAACATACAAGGAGGGGGAGGAAAAACAATCAGTGGCAGCTAATAGGCCGGTGACGACGACCGCCGACCGCCACCCGCCCGGGAAGGGGAAACACCCTCGGTCGGACTCGTGACAGTACCCCCCGACGCGCGCGGCTCCCGCAGCGCGCCGACACCGGCCTCGAGGTCGCCCCGGAGGACGAGGTGCAGGGCGATCCGGATGGAGGCGATGGAAATCCCTCAACATGGATGGATCCAAGATGTCCCCTACCGGTACCCAGCACCTCTCCTCCGGACCGTACCCCTCCCAGTCCACGAGGTACTGCAGGCCCTCACCCGGCGTCTTGAGTCCAGAATGTCCCGGATCGTGTACGCCGGGGACCCCTCGATGTCCAGAGGGGGGAGGGACCTCCGGTACCTCACTGTCCTGCAGGGGACCAGCTACCACCGGCCTGAGGAGAGACACATGAAACGAGAGGTTAATACGATAATAGGAAGGGAGTTGTAATCGATAACACACCTCGTTTATTCTCCTCAGGACTTTAAAGATCCCTACACACTGCGGACCCAGCTTCCGGCAGGGCAAGCGGAGAGGTAGGTTTCGGGTCGAGAGCCAGACCCTGTCCCCCGGTACAAACACGGGGGCCTCACTGCGGTGGCGGTCAGCACTCCTCTTCTGCCGTCCACTCGCTTGTCGTAGAGATTCCTGGACGGCCCTCCAGGTCTCCTTGGAGCGCTGTATCCATTCCTCCACCGCAGGAGCCTCGGTCTGGCTCGGATGCCATGGTGCCAGAACCGGCTGGTACCCCAACACACACTGAAAAGGGGACACGTTAGTAGAGGAGTGGCGTAGTGAGTTCTGAGCCATTTCAGCCCAGGGAATGTATCGTGCCCACTCCCCTGGCCGATCCTGGCAATACGACCGCAGAAACCTACCCACCTCCTGGTTCATTCTCTCCACCTGCCCATTACTCTCGGGGTGATAACCGGAGGTCAGGCTGACAGAGACCCCAAGCGTTCCATGAACGCTCTCCATACCCGAGACGTGAATTGGGGGCCCCGATCAGAAACGATGTCCTCCGGCACCCCGTAGTGCCGAAAGACATGGGTGAATAATGCCTCCACAGTCTGTAGGGCTGTAGGGATACTGGGCAACGGGAGGAGACGGCAGGACTTAGAGAACCGAACCACAATCACTAGAACCGTGGTGTTCCCCTGAGACGGCGGAAGATCGGTCAGGAAATCTATGGACAGATGTGACCATGGCCGCTGTGGAACGGGGAGGGGTTGTAGCTTCCCTCTAGGAAGGTGCCTAGGAGCCTTACTCTGAGTGCACACTGAACAGGAGGAGACATAACCCTTAACGTCCTTAGCCAACGTAGGCCACCAATACCTCCCCTGAAGGCTCCCCACTGTCCTCGTCACCCCAGGGTGACCCGAGGAGGGTAGGACGTGAGCCCACCGAATCAGTTTGTCCCGAACACCAAGCAGCACGTACCTTCGCCCGCTGGACACTGAGGAGGCACGGGTTCAGCCCGTAATGCCCGCTCGATGTCAGAGTCCACCTCCCATACCACTGGGGCTACCAGCTTTGAGGCGGGAAGGATGGGAGTAGGTTCGGTGGACCCATCCTCCGTGTCGTAAAGGCGGGACAGTGCGTCAGCCTTCACGTTCTGGGAGCCCGGTCTATAAGACAAAGTAAACCGGGACCGGGTGAAGAATATGGCCCACCTTGCCTGACATGGGTTAAGTCTCCTAGCTGCCCGAATATACTCCAGATTCTGGTGGTCGGTCCAGATGAGAAAGGGGTGCTTAGCCCCCCTCAAGCCAGTGTCTCCACACCTTCAGAGCTCTAACCACCGCTAGCAACTCCCGGTCCCCCACATCATAGTTACGCTCCGCTGGGCTGAGCTTCCTTGAGAAGAAAGCGCAGGGGCGGAGTTTTGGTGGCGTACCCGAGCGCTGTGATAGCACGGCACCCACCCCAGCCTCGGACGCGTCCACCTCCACTATGAATGATAGAGAGGGGTCCGGATGCGCCAACACGGGCTTGTTGAATGCTCCGTCCGCCTCTGCTGACCACTGCAACCGCACCGGGCCCCCCTTCAGCAGTGAGGTAATGGGAGCCGCTATCTGGCCAAAACCCCGGATAAACCTCCGGTAGTAGTTGGCAAAACCCAAAAACCGCTGCACCTCCTTTACCGTGGTCGGAGTCGGCCAATTATGCACGGCCCTAATGCGGTCACCCTCCATCACTACCCCCGAGGTGGAAATGCGATATCCCAGAAAAGAGACGGCTCGTTTAGAGAACACGCATTTCTCAGCCTTGACGTATAGGTCATGCTCCAGCAGTCTACCAAGCACCTTGCGCACCAGAGACCCATGCGCGGTGTGAGTGGCCGAGTAGATCAGAATGTCATCGATATAAACAACCACTCCCTTCCCGCACAGGTCCCTGAGAATCTCATCTACAAAGGATTGAAAACGGCTGGAGCATTTTGTAACCCATACGGCATGACGAGGTACTCATAGTGGCCAGATGTAGTACTAAATGTGGTTTTCCACTATCTCCCTTCCGAATACGCACCAGACTATACGCGCTCCTGAGATCCAGTTTTGTGAAGAACTGCGCTCCGTGGAACAATTCCACCGCTGTAGCGATGAGAGGTAGAGGGTAACTATACCCCACTGTGATGGCGTTTAGACCTCTATAATCGATACACGGACGCAAACCTCCCTCCCTTTTCCTCACAAAAAGAAAATCGAGGAGACGGGTGAAATGGAGGGCCGAATGTACCCCTGTCCCAGCGACTCCGTGACATATGTCTCCATTGCCAACGTCTCCTCCTGGGACAGCAGCGGGTACAAGTGACTCTTGGGAAGCGCAGCGTCTACCTGGAGATCTATCGTACAATCCCTTCCCGGTCGATAAGGTGGTAATTTAGTCGCTTTCACTTTACTGAAAGCGATTGCCAAATCGGCATACTGGGGGAATGCACACCGTGGAACCCTGGTCTGGACTCTCCACCGACGTGGCACCGATGGAAACTCCCAAACACCTTCCAGAACACTCCTCTGACCACCCCTGGAGAACCCCTGTCTTCACGAAATGTTAGGATTGTGCCGGGCCAGCCAGGGAGTCCCCAGCACCACTGGAAACGCAGGCGAATCAATAATAAAGAAACTGATACGCTCCCTATGATTCCCCTGCGTCACCATGTCCAGTGGGACCGTGGTCTCCCTGACCATCCCTGACCCTAATGGCCGGCTATCTAGGGAGTGCACGGGGAAATGAGAATCTATCGGCACCAGCGGAACCTCTAACTTAAGGGCGAGTCCGCGATCCATAAAGTTCCCAGCTGCGCCTGAATCGACTCGCGCCCTATGCTGGGAAGAGGGAAAAAGTGAAGGAAAAAGGATAAGACAAACATGTGGCCAACAAGGGGTTCTGGGTGAGTTTGATGCTGACTCACCTGGGGTGACCGAGAAGCGTTCCGCCTGCCATCTCTACTCCCAGACGGAGTAGAGATGTCCTCTCCGACCACAGTTGGTGCAGGGAAGGCCTCCTCCTCCGGTACCCCTCGACGCAGCCCCTCCCAACTCCATTGGAATGGGAGCGGAGGGGCTGGGTGGTGGAACGCACAGGACCCTCTCTGAACGCCTGCGGGCAGCCAGCAGATTGTCCAGTCGAATGGACATGTCAATCAGCTGATCCAGTGACAGAGTGGTGTCCCGACACGCTAACTCCCGGCGGACGTCCTCTCGGAGACTACACCTGTAGTGGCCCATAAGGGCCCTGTCGATCCGGCTCCAGCGCATAATCCTGGACGCTCCTCCTCTCCTGCCTGAGATGAAATAGTCGTTCTCCCACCGCTCGGCCGTCTAGAGGGTGATCAAACACGGCACGGAAGAGGCGGGAAAACTCTGGGTAGTGCTCCCGCTGAGTCTGGGCCATTCCAGACTGCGTTCGCCCACTCCAGAGCAAACTCACCCTCTCTGCTCCTGAGGGAGTGGGTCTGATGGTGGCCAGGTATAGCTCCAGCTGAAGCAGAAACCCCTGGCAACCCGCCACCGCTCCATCATAAGTCCTCGGTAGCGTCAGACGGAGAGTGCTGGAGTCGGGAGATGGGGAGTCCAGAACCGTGGGTGCCGAAGGTGGAGAGAGGAGACCACTCCTCTCCCATCTGTTCATTCTCTCCATCACTTGATCCATCGCGGATCCGATCCGATGGAGGACGGTGGTGTGGTGGAGAACCTGTTCCTCCATCGATGGGAGAGGGTTGGCTGCTGCTCCTGCTGACTCCATTCAATTTGATAGGTGCGCGATTCTGTAATGCTCCGGGTGTCGTGGGTGTGGAGTCAAATGCAGGAGACAGAGTTCAATGCTGTGCGTCTTTTAATAGCACCAGGGTGCTCACAAAAGTTACGTTCCCAACCACAGGGAATCAAAAATGTACAATGGAAAAAATCACGACCAGGCACTAACACGTACCTCTACAACAGAGCCGAAGGTTACATTGAAATAATCCCGCACAACAACCAGGCGGGCCGGCTGTCTAATAAAGACAAACAAATGAATCATGAACAGGTGCTACCACTAAACATACAAGGAGGGGGAGGAAAAACAATCAGTGGCAGCTAATAAGCCGGTGACGACGACCGCCGACCGCCACCCGCCCGGGAAGGGGAAACACCCTCGGTCGGACTCGTGACATTGTCAGTAAGAATAGAAGATGTTTCTACATTCATGTTGATGCTACTATGAATAATCATGAATGGATCGAGAATGATGATAAATGAGAAAGTTACAGAGGCACAACGATCAGACCCCTCTGTTATTGGTAATGGTGAGAGGTTAGCATGTTTTGTTGTAGCCTCTGTTATTGGTAATGGTGAGAGGATAGCATGTTTTGTTGTATCCTCTGTTATTGGTAATGGTGAGAGGTTAGTATGTTTTGTTGTAGTCTCTGTTATTCGTAATGGTGAGAGGTTAGTATGTTTTGTTGTAGTCTCTGTTATTGGTAATGGTGAGAGGTTAGTATGTTTTGTTGTAGTCTCTGTTATTGGTAATGGTGAGAGGTTAGTATGTTTTGTTGTAGTCTCTGTTCACCACTAAAGAATAGCAGTGTGATTTTAAAATGATTTGACTCTTTGCAGGCTGTCAGGATGTGGAGTCACAGAGGAAGGCTGTGCTTCTCTGGTCTCAGCTCTGATGTCAAACCCCTCACACCTGAGAGAGCTGGATCTGAGTAACAATGACCTGAAGGATTCAGGAGTGAAGCTGCTCTCTGCTGGACTGGGGAACCCCCACTGTAAACTGGGAGACTCTGAGGTCAGTATTCCTGTAGTTGGTCAACAAGTGATAACTGTTCACCAGATCCACATGTGTTTACCAGACACACATAGTCCACACCATATGTGTTTGGACAGTGAAGCTTACAGTTTTAAATGTGGCATTTTGGATTTGAGACAGAATGTTTCATATTAGGAGACATTACAGAATGTAACATTTTATTTGAGGGTATTTTCATACATTTTCATTCATTTTCATTCATTTTCATTTTAAGAGTGAAACACATATGTCTTAAAATACCCTCAAATTAAAGGTGACATTATATACTGTCACGTCATATGAAACATTTGACCTCAAATCCAAAATGTTGGAGAATAGAGACACATTTGAAATGTTAGCTTCACTGTCTAAATAGATATGGTGAGGACTGTATACTCAATACAATCTAAATCTGATACCTCACTGTCTAAATAGATATGGTGTGGACTGTATAATCAATACAATCTAAATCTGATACCTCACTGTCTAAATAGATATGGTGTGGACTGTATACTCAATACAATCTAAATCTGATACCTCACTGTCTAAATAGATATGGTGTGGACTGTATACTCAATACAATCTAAATCTGATACCTCACTGTCTAAATAGATATGGTGTGGACTGTATACTCAATACAATCTAAATCTGATACCTCACTGTCTAAATAGATATGGTGTGGACTGTATACTCAATACAATCTATATCTGATACCTCACTGTCTAAATAGATATGGTGTGGACTGTATACTCAATACAATCTATATCTGATTCCTCACTGTCTAAATAGATATGTTGTGGACTGTATACTCAATACGTCTGGTCTGGTCTACTCAAATATTTGTACTATACATTTTTGTACAAGAAATACTTTGATAATTTGTCATTTATAATAATGAGACATTCATTTATGAATAGATATGGCTGAGTTTCAGGACACTGATATATCTGAATATGTTGAAAAAAAATATACTGCCTATATTTTCACCACCAAAGAATATCAGTGTGGTTTTAATATGATTTGACTCTTTGCAGGCTGTCAGGCTGTCTAGTCACAGAGGAAGGCTGTGCTTCTCTGGTCTCAGCTCTGAGGTCAAACCCCTCACACCTGAGAGAGCTGGACCTGAGATACAATCACCCAGGAGACTCAGGAGTCAGACTGCTCTCTGCTGGACTGGAGGATCCACACTGCAGACTGGAGAAACTCAAGTATGTAGAGGGTTTATGTCAATGTTCATATCCGACATGTTTGACTTATCAGGCTAGTTAAGACAAACATTATTACCACCAGGTGTATCCCTCATGACTGTCTGTTCTTCTGCTAAACGCTACAGTGTGGAACATGGTGGAGAGAACACAATGAAACCTGGGCTTAGAAAATGTGAGTGTTGACTTCTGTGTAAAGAATATGACTAAGAATAAGTCTTAATTCAAGTTAAGTCAAAGACCACCATCATTACTTACTTGGTCATATTAAATATCAGCTGTAGTTCTACAGAAGCAGAAATCAGGGACACCAACGTTTACAAAGATTTGCTTTGTGTGTGTGTGTGTGTGTGTGTGTGTGTGTGTGTGTGTGTGTGTGTGTGTGTGTGTGTGTGTGTGTGTGTGTGTGTGTGTGTGTGTGTGTGTGTGTGTGTGTGTGTGTGTGTAATTAATGGGAATAAGTGTGTTTTATATTACCATACATTATAACATATGATCATTCAACAAGTCTCAAGTTACCTTAAGTTCTCCTTTTGATACCTAGAAACATCTACATTAAATGAATTAGTGAAAAGTGAGTTAACATTCTAATGTGAATGATGATGATTTCTAATATTGTGTCTGGTTTCATCCATCAGATGTCTGTGATCTCACACTGGACCTAAACACATTAAACAGACGCCTCTCTCTGTCTGAGGAGAACAGAAAGGTGACATGTAGGAGAGAGAAGCAGCCGTATCCTGATCACCCAGAGAGATTTGAGGACTGGGGACAGGTGCTGTGTAGAGAGGGTCTGACTGGGCGCTGTTACTGGGAGGTAGAGTGGAGTGGGAGCAGGACTGTTATAGGAGTGACATATAAAGGAATCAGCAGGAGAGGAAGGGGTTATGACTGTTGGCTTGGATACAATGACAAGTCCTGGAGTCTGTTCTGCTCTGACAACAGTTACTCTGCCTGGCACAATAATAATCCCACTACCATCGACGTCCCCTCCTCCAGCTCCCACAGATTAGAGTGTATCTGGACTGGCCAGCCGGCACTCTGTCCTTCTATAGAGCCTCCTCTGACACACTGACCCACCTGATCACATTCACCTCCACGTTCACTGAGCCCCTCTATCCAGGGTTTGGGGTTTCTTTTGATGGCGACTCAGTGTCCCTGTAAATAACAAATACATAATAATAATATACACACACACACACACTTGACTGAAACACACAGGACACACACATACACTTGACTGAAACACACTGGACACACACACTGGACAGACACACACACACACACATACACACACACACACACACACACACACTTGACTGAAACACACTGGACACACACACTGGACGGACACACACACAAACACACACTTGACTGAAACACACAGGACACACACACTGGACAGACACACACACACACACACACACTGGACTGAAACACACTGGACACACACACTGGACACACACACACACATACACACACTGGACACAAACACACTAGAAACACACACTCACTGGACACACACACACACCAGCACAAAACACACACACTGGACACAAACACACAGGACACACACATACACACACACACACACACACACACACTTGACTGAAACACACTGGACACACACACTGGACGGACACACACACAAACACACACTTGACTGAAACACACAGGACACACACACTGGACACACATCAGCACAAACACACACACACACAGCGGACACACACACAACCACACACTGGACTCAAACACACAGGACACACACACTTGACACACACACACTGGACATACACACACACACACACACACACTGGACACACACTCACTGGACACTACACACACACAAACACACACACACAGTGGAACACACACAGGACACACACTCAGCACTCAGTTTCTGGTTCACAGATTCTAGAACAGCTTCTTTCTGTTAAATCAGTTTCATATATTTTACTGTTTGTGTTTGTATCACAGGAGGTTGGTGGGACCTTAATTGGGGAGGACAGGCTTGTAATGGCTGGAGGGGAATAAGTGGAATGGTATAAAACATGTGGTTTCCATGTGTTCCATTTCATTCACTCTGTTCCAGACATTATTATGAGCCGTCCTCCCCTCACCAGCCTCCACTGGTATGTACTGTCCTATATGTGAGAGAGATCCAACAAGGAATTACAATGTATGTATTACTTTTAATACCTGCAAATGGCAAATAAACTACTAGAAGTCCTTATGAATGTCTGCAGCCGACTAGACTGTTGGCGTCTGACAAGAGGTGAAAATATTACAGGAATATTCTGCAAATGTTGATGAAGACGTCACTCAATCCCCCCAAAACAACATGCAGTCTTTCCACAAGACTCCCATGAAGTTATAGTGTGACGTTATGAGGTGACGTTAAAGTAACATTCTCAGAACATACTGCACTTGTTTTATACTGTTTTAGATGGATCCTCTGTTTATCATCTTGTTTTATACTGTTTTAGATGGATCCTCTGTTTATCATCTTGTTTTATACTGTTTTAGATGGATCCTCTGTTTATCATCTTGTTTTATACTGTTTTAGATGGATCCTCTGTTTATCATCTTGTTTTATACTGTTTTAGATGGATCCTCTGTTTATCATCTTGTTTTATACTGTTTTAGATGGATCCTCTGTTTATCATCTTGTTTTCTACTGTTTTAGATGGATCCTCTGTTTATCATCTTGTTTTATACTGTTTTAGATGGATCCTCTGTTTATCATCTTGTTTTATACTGTTTTAGATGGATTCTCTGTTTATCATCTTGTTTTATACTGTTTTAGATGGATCCTCTGTTTATCATCTTGTTTTATACTGTTTTAGATGGATCCTCTGTTTATCATCTTGTTTTATACTGTTTTAGATGTATCCTCTGTTTATCATCTTGTTTTATACTGTTTTAGATGGATCCTCTGTTTATCATCTTGTTTTATACTGTTTTAGATGGATCCACTGTTTATCATCTTGTTTTATACTGTTTTAGATGGATCCTCTGTTTATCATCTTGTTTTATACTGTTTTAGATGGATCCTCTGTTTATCATCTTGTTTTATACTGTTTTAGATGGATCCTCTGTTTATCATCTTGTTTTATACTGTTTTAGATGGATCCTCTGTTTAAACATTTAAACTCTTACAATAACACCGTTAAAATACCAATGTGATCATTTGTTGAGTGTTTTTATGTTGAATAACAAATTGTACAATTATATATATTTGCTCCATAGTTGTAGAAGTATACAAGGATATATTGTACTTTTCATAATTAAACATACTTGAAACAAGAAAAAGCATGTTACTTGTGAAAACAGTTTGGTTATTGATTCTTCATTGACTCTGCCAGTCGCAGGTTGATGTTTGTCATGAATCTTGACCTGGAGGCAGGTTGATGTTTGTCATGAATCTTGACCTGGAGGCAGGTTGACGTTTGTTATGAATCTTGACCTGGAGGCAGAACTGTGTGATTTCCTCTAAATATGCCAGCTACAAAGTCAAATTGTGTGTGGAAAATAATGTTGTTTTATGGTCTTAATTTAAGGGAAGGATTAGCAGTGTGGTTAAGATTGAGGTTAGGATTAAAATCTGATTTTATTTACTTTGTGCCTGTGCCAACTAGTGACCTCTTTGCTGAACTGCTTCCAGGGCAAGATTCATGACAATAAATGCCAACCTGCCTCCCAGTCATCCCGTCTTTACAAGGCTGCAGAACATACAAGCTAGTGATGATGGGGTTCTCTCATAACCCCCAGTCCCCAGGTGGGTAGATGGCAGGTTCTATAAAGAGAAGCTAGTGATGGGGGTTCTCTCATAACCCTCAGTCCCCAGGTGGGTAGATAGCAGGTTGAATAAAGAGAAGCTAGTGATGAGGGGGTTCTCTCATAACCCCCAGTCCCCAGGTGGGTAGATGGCAGGTTGAATAAAGAGAAGCTAGTGATGTGGGGGTTCTCTCATAACCCTCAGTCCCCAGGTGGGTAGATAGCAGGTTGTATAAAGAGAAGCTAGTGATGTGGGGGTTCTCTCATAACCCCCAGTCCCCAGGTGGGTAGATGGCAAGTTGAATAAAGAGAAGCTGGTGATGAGGGGGTTCTCTCATAACCCTCAGTCCCCAGGTGGGTAGATGGCAGGTTGAATAAAGAGAAGCTGGTGATGAGGGGGTTCTCTCATAACCCCCAGTCCCCAGGTGGGTAGATGGCAAGTTGAATAAAGAGAAGCTAGTGATGTGGGGGTTCTCTCATAACCCTCAGTCCCCAGGTGGGGACCATGAATGTATAAAACATTAAGGACACCTTTCTTTCCATGACAAACTGTGAATCCAGGTGAAAGCTATGGTTCCTTATTTTTCACTTGTAGATGAAAGGGAGGAGAAAGGTTAACCTCTCTGGGATCTGTGGGACGCTAACATCCCACTTGGCCAAAAGCCAGTAAAAATGCAGAGCGCCAAATTCAAATAAATTACTATAAAAATCAATCTCATGAATTCACACATGAAAGACACCAAATTAAAGCTACACATGTTGTGTATTCAGCCAACATGTCTGATTTCAAAAGGATTTATGGCGAAAGCACACCAAACGATTGTTAGATCAGTACACAGCCACAGAAAAACACAGCCATTTTCACAGCCAAAGATGGGAGTCACAAAAGCAGAAATATAGATAACATTAATCACTAACCTTTGATGATCTTCATCAGATGACATTCATAGGACTTCATGTTACACAATACATGTATGTTTTGTTCGATAATGTGCATATTTATATCAAAATCCCGGTTTACATTGGCGCCATGTTCAGAAATGCCTCCAAAATATCCAGAGAAATTGCAGAGAGCCACATCAAATAACAGAAATACTCATCATAAACTTTGATGAATGATACATGTTTTACATAGAATTAAAGATACACTTGTTCTTAGTGCAACCGCTGTGTCAGATTTAAAAATTTTTGACGGAAAAAGCAAACCATGCAATAATCTGAGACGGCGCTCAGATATAAACAACATTTCTCCTCCATGTTGAGTCAACAGAAATACGAAATTACATCATAAATACTCCCTTACCTTTGATGATCTTCATCAGAATGCACTCCCAGGAATCCTAGTTCCACAATAAATTGTTGTTTTGTTCAATAATGTCCATTCATTTAAAAAAGTAGCTACTTTAGCAAGCACGTTTAGTAAACATGTCCAAAAACTTGCGCAGGTCCAGGCGAACGTCGTACGAAAACTTCAAAAAGTTATAATACAGGTCGAATAAACTTGTCAAACTAAGTAGAGAATCAATCTTCAAGATGTTGTTATCATAAATATTCAATAAGGTTCCAACCGGAGAATTCCTTTGTGTCTACAGAAGTAATGGAACGCAAGGCGATATCATGTGGAATGTGCATGAACAGGAACTGGCTCTCTGCCAGACCACTGACTCAAACACCTCCCATCCAGCCCCACATCACAGGAGAGGCTTCATTCAACGTTCTACAGACTGTTGACATCTAGTGGAAGGCGTAGGCAGTGCAAACAGATCTATCTTACTGGGATTTGAATAGGCGATGAGTTGAAAATCGACCAGCCTCAGAATTCTCACTTCCTGTTTGGATTTTTTTCTCAGGTGTTTGCCTGCAATATGGGTTCTATTATAGTCACAGACATCATTCAAACAGTTTTAGAAACTTCAGAGTGAAGAACTATTCTCTGGGGAAGTGAGTATCAATACCATAACTATTCTCTGGGGAAGTGGGTATCAATACCATAACTATTCTCTGGGGAAGTGGGTATCAATACCATAACTATTCTCTGGGGAAGTGGGTATCAATACCATAACTATTCTCTGGGGAAGTGGGTATCAATACCATAACTATTCTCTGGGGAAGTGGGTATCAATACCATAACTATTCCCTGGGGAAGTGGGTATCAATACCATAACTATTCTCTGGGGAAGTGGGTATCAATACCATAACTATTCTCTGGGGAAGTGGGTATCAATACCATAACTATTCTCTGGGTTAGGGGGTATCAATACCATAACTATTCTCTGGGGAAGTGGGTATCAATACCATAACTATTCTCTGGGGAAGTGGGTATCAATACCATAACTATTCTCTGGGGAAGTGGGTATCAATACCATAACTATTCTCTGGGGAAGTGGGTATCAATACCATAACTATTCTCTGGGGAAGTGGGTATCAATACCATAACTATTCTCTGGGGAAGTGGGTATCAATACCATAACTATTCTCTGGGGAAGTGGGTATCAATACCATAACTATTCTCTGGGGAAGTGGGTATCAATACCATAACTATTCTCTGGGTTAGGGGGTATCAATACCATAACTATTCTCTGGGTTAGGGGGTATCAATACCATAACTATTCTCTGGGGAAGTGGGTATCAATACCATAACTATTCTCTGGGGAAGTGGGTATCAATACCATAACTATTCCCTGGGGAAGTGGGTATCAATACCATAACTATTCTCTGGGGAAGTGGGTATCAATACCATAACTATTCCCTGGGGAAGTGGGTATCAATACCATAACTATTCCCTGGGGAAGTGGGTATCAATACCATAACTATTCCCTGGGGAAGTGGGTATCAATACCATAACTATTCCCTGGGGAAGTGGGTATCAATACCATAACTATTCTCTGGGGAAGTGGGTATCAATACCATAACTATTCTCTGGGGAAGTGGGTATCAATACCATAACTATTCTCTGGGGAAGTGGGTATCAATACCATAACTATTCCCTGGGGAAGTGGGTATCAATACCATAACTATTCTCTGGGGAAGTGGGTATCAATACCATAACTATTCTCTGGGTAAGTGGGTATCAATACCATAACTATTCCCTGGGGAAGTGGGTATCAATACCATAACTATTCTCTGGGGAAGTGGGTATCAATACCATAACTATTCTCTGGGGAAGTGGGTATCAATACCATAACTATTCTCTGGGGAAGTGGGTATCAATACCATAACTATTCTCTGGAAAACAGTTAATAAAATACTTAATAAAAGAGCTGGGAGTGAAGAAGATAAAACACCCTGGACACCGTCAGAGAGGTTTCAGAATAATAACTACTGAAATGGAGACAGAAGGACCAGATTCTCCCTGTAAAGTGGGACTAGAGGAAGAGAAGTTTAACAGACGGCCTCTAACTGAGCAGTGTAGTCTATAGGTTATACACTGAGTGGACTAGATATTACTCTAACTGAGCAGTGTAGTCTACAGGTTATACACTGAGTGGACTAAAAATGAAGGACACATTCCTAACATTGAGTTCCGCAGGGATGATGACCCATGTTGACTCCAATGCTTCCCACAGTTGTCAAGTTGGCTGGATGTCCTTTGGCTGGTCGAACATGAGCGTGAAAAACCCAGCAGTGTTGCAGTTCTTGACACAAACCAGTGCGCCTGGCACCTACTACCATACCCCGTTCAAAGGCACTTGTCTTGCTCATTCACCCTCTGAATGACACACATACACAATCCATGTCTCAATTGTCTCCAGGCTTAAAAATCCTTCTTTAAAACTTCTCTAGGATAGGGGGCAGCATTTTCACTTTGAATGAATAGCGTGCCCAGAGTGAACTGCCTCCTACTCTGTCCCAGATGTTAATATATGCTTATTATTACTACTGGATATAAAACACTCTGAAATGTCTAAAACTAAAACTGTTTGAATGATGTATGTGACTATAACAGAACTCATATGGCTGGCAAACACGTGAGAAAAAAATTCAAACAGGAAGTGAGAATTCTGAGGCTGGTCGATTTTCAACTCATCGCCTATTCAAATCCCAGTAAGATATGGATCTGTTTGCACTGCCTACACCTTTCACTAGATGTCAACAGTCTGTAGAATGTTGAATGAAGCCTCTACTGTGATGTGGGGCTGGATGGGAGGTGTTTGAGTCAGCGGTCTGGCAGAGAGCCAGTTCCTGGTCATGCACATTCCACATGATATCGCCTTGCGTTCCATTACTTCTGTAGACACAAAGGAATTCTCCGGTTGGAACGTTATTGAATATTTATGACAACAACATCTTGAAGACTGATTCTCTACTTAGTTTGACAAGTTTATTCATCCTGTAATATAACTTAATGAAGTTTTCGCCTGGACCTGCGCAAGCGTTTGGACATGTGTACTAAACGGGATAGCAAAAGTAGCTACTTGTACATAATTAATGGGCATTATCAGAAAAATAAACCATTTATTGTGGAACTAGGATTCCTGGGAGTGCATTATGATGAAGATCATCAAAATTAAGGGAATATTTATGATGTAATTTCGTATTTCTGTTGACTCCAACATGGAGGAGAAATGTTGTTTATATCGGAGCGCCGTCTCAGATTATTGCATGGTTTGCTTTTTCCGTAAAGTTTTTTTAAAATCTGACACAGAGGTTGCACTAAGAACAAGTGTATCTTTAATTCTATGTAAAACATGTATCATTCATCAAAGTTTATGATGAGTATTTCTGTTATTTGATGTGGCTCTCTGCAATTTCTCCGGATATTTTGGAGGCATTTCTGAACATGGCGCCAATGTAAACCGGGATTTTTGATATAAATATGCACATTATCGAACAAAACATACATGTATTGTGTAACATGAAGTCCTATGAATGTCATCTGATGAAGACCATCAAAGGTTGGTGATTAATTTTATCTATATTTCTGCTTTTTGTGACTCCTATCTTTGGCTGTGAAAATGGCTGTGTTTTTCTGTGGCTGTGTACTGATCTAACAATCGTTTGGTGTGCTTTCGCCATAAATCCTTTTGAAATCAGACATGTTGGCTGAATACACAACATGTGTAGCTTTAATTTGGTGTCTTTCATGTGTGAATTCATGAAAGATTGATTTTTATAGTAATTTATTTGAATTTGGCGCTCTGCATTTTTACTGGCTTTTGGCCAAGTGGGACGTTAGCGTCCCAAATATCCCAGAGAACCTTTCTCCTCCCTTTCATCTACAAGTGAATAATAAGGAATCACAGCATTCACCTGGATTCACAGTTTGTCATGGAAAGAAAGGTGTCCTTAATGTTTTATACATTCATGGTCCCCACCTGGGGACTGAGGGTTATGAGAGAACCCCCACATCACTAGCTTCTCTTTATTCAACCTGCCATCTACCCACCTGGGGACTGAGGGTTATGAGAGAACCCCCACATCACTAGCTTCTCTTTATTCAACCTGCCTTCTACCCACCTGGGTACTGAGGGTTATGAGAGAACCCCCACATCACTAGCTTCTCTTTATTCAACCTGCCATCTACCCACCTGGGGACTGAGGGTTATGAGAGAACCCCCACATCACTAGCTTCTCTTTATTCAACCTGCCATCTACCCACCTGGGGACTGAGGGTTATGAGAGAACCCCCACATCACTAGCTTCTCTTTATACAACCTGCCATCTACCCACCTGGGGACTGAGGGTTATGAGAGAACCCCGCATCACTAGCTTCTCTTTATTCAACCTGCCATCTACCCACCTGGGGACTGAGGGTTATGAGAGAACCCCCACATCACTAGCTTCTCTTTATTCAACCTGTCCTCTACCCACCTGGGGACTGAGGGTTATGAGAGAACCCCCACATCACTAGCTTCTCTTTATACAACCTGCCATCTACCCACCTGGGGACTGAGGGTTATGCGAGAACCCCCACATCACTAGCTTCTCTGTATACTTCCTGCCATCTACCCACCTGGGGACTGAGGGTTATGAGAGAACCCCCTCATCACTAGCTTCTCTTTATTCAACCTGCCATCTACCCACCTGGGGACTGAGGGTTATGAGAGAACCCCCACATCACTAGCTTCTCTTTATACAACCTGCCATCTACCCACCTGGGGACTGAGGGTTATGAGAGAACCCCCACATCACCAGCTTCTCTTTATTCAACCTGCCATCTACCCACCTGGGGACTGAGGGTTATGAGAGAACCCCCACATCACTAGCTTCTCTTTATTCAACCTGCCATCTACCCACCTGGGGACTGAGGGTTATGAGAGAACCCCCACATCACTAGCTTCTCTTTATACAACCTGCCATCTACCCACCTGGGGACTGAGGGTTATGAGAGAACCCCCACATCACTAGCTTCTCTTTATTCAACCTGCCATCTACCCACCTGGGGACTGAGGGTTATGAGAGAACCCCCACATCACTAGCTTCTCTTTATACAATCTGCCATCTACCCACCTGGGGACTGAGGGTATTGAGAGAACCCCCACATCACTAGCTTGTATGTTCTGCAGCCTTGTAAAGATAAGGAGGGGATGACTGGGAGGCAGGTTGGCATTTATTGTCATAAATCTTGCCCTGGAGGCAGTTCAGCAAAGAGGTCACTAGTTGGCACAGGCACAAAGTAAATAAAATCAGATTTTAATCCTAACCTCAATCTTAACCACACTGCTAATCCTTCCCTTAAATTAAGACCATAAAACAACATTATTTTCCACACACAATTTGACTTTGTAGCTGGCATATTTAGAGGAAATCACACAGTTCTGCCTCCAGGTCAAGATTCATGACAAACATCAACCTGCGACTGGCAGAGTCAATGAAGAATCAATAACCAAACTGTTTTCACAAGTAACATGCTTTTTCTTGTTTCAAGTATGTTTAATTATGAAAAGTACAATATATCCTTGTATACTTCTACAACTATGGAGCAAATATATATAATTGTACAATTTGTTATTCAACATAAAAAACAGAGCAAATGATCACATTGGTGTTATTGTAAGAGTTTAAATGTTTAAACAGAGGATCCATCTAAAACAGTATAAAACAAGATGATAAACAGAGGATCCATCTAAAACAGTATAAAACAAGATGATAAACAGAGGATCCATCTAAAACAGTATAAAACAAGATGATAAACAGAGGATCCATCTAAAACAGTATAAAACAAGATGATAAACAGAGGATCCATCTAAAACAGTATAAAACAAGATGATAAACAGAGGATCCATCTAAAACAGTATAAAACAAGATGATAAACAGAGGATCCATCTAAAACAGTAGAAAACAAGATGATAAACAGAGGATCCATCTAAAACAGTATAAAACAAGATGATAAACAGAGGATACATCTAAAACAGTATAAAACAAGGTGATAAACAGAGGATCCATCTAAAACAGTATAAAACAAGATGATAAACAGAGGATCCATCTAAAACAGTATAAAACAAGATGATAAACAGAGGATCCATCTAAAACAGTATAAAACAAGATGATAAACAGAGGATCCATCTAAAACAGTATAAAACAAGATGATAAACAGAGGATCCATCTAAAACAGTATAAAACAAGATGATAAACAGAGGATCCATCTAAAACAGTATTAAACAAGTGCAGTATGTTCTGAGAATGTTACTTTAACGTCAACTCATAACGTCACACTATAACTTCATGGGAGTCTTGTGGAAAGACTGCATGTTGTTTTGGGTGGATTGAGTGACGTCTTCATCAACATTTGCAGAATATTCCTGTAATATTGTCAGACGCCAACAGCCCAGACATTTATAAGGAGTTCTAGTAGTTTATTTGCAGGTATTAAAAGTAATACATACATTGTAATTCCTTGTTGGATCTCTCTCACATATAGGACAGTACATACCAGAGGAGGCTGGTGAGGGGAGGACGGCTCATAATAATGTCTGGAACAGAGTGAATGAAATGGAACACATGGAAACCACGTGTTTGATACCATTCTACTTATTCCCCTCCAGCCATTACAAGCCTGTCCTCCCCAATTAAGGTCCCACCAACCTCCTGTGGTACAAACACAAACAGTAAAATATATCATAAAAAATGCAAAGTGGTAAAAGATCAGAAAAGGAACCAAAAGGTTCAGTCATGTTCTAATAGTCTGATGGAAACAGTTTAGGTTGATGATTTAACAGGCAGATAGAACTGGGATAGAAGCTGTTCTAGAACCTGTGGTCCAGAAACTGATTTAACAGGCAGATAAAACTGGGATAGAAGCTGTTCTAGAACCTGTGGTCCAGAAACTGATTTAACAGGCAGATAGAACTGGGATAGAAACTGTTCTAGAGTTCTAGAACCTGTGGTCCAGAAACTGATTTAAAAGACAGATAGACCTGGGATTGAAACTGTTTTAGAACCTGTGGTCCAGAAACTGATTTAACAGACAGATAGAACTGGGATAGAAGCTGTTCTAGAACCTGTGGTCCAGAAACTGATTTAACAGGCAGATGGAACTGGCATAGAAGCTGTTCTAGAACCTGTGGTCCAGAAACTGATTTAACAGGCAGATAGAACTGGGATAGGAGCTGTTCTAGAACCTGTGGTCCAGAAATTGATTTAACAGGCAGATAGAACTGGGATAGATGCTGTTCTAGAACCGGTGGTCCAGAAACTGATTTAACAGGCAGATAGAACTGGGATTGAAGCTGTTCTAGAACCTGTGGTCCAGAAACTGATTTAACAGGCAGATAGAACTGGGATAGAAGCTGTTCTAGAACCTGTGGTCCAGAAACTGATTTAACAGGCAGATAGAACTGGGATAGAAGCTGTTCTAGAACCTGTGGTCCAGAAACTGATTTAACAGGCAGATAGAACTGGGATAGAAGCTGTTCTAGAACCTGTGGTCCAGAAACTGATTTAACAGGCAGATAGAACTGGGATAGAAGCTGTTCTAGAACCTGTGGTCCAGAAACTGATTTAACAGGCAGATAGAACTGGGATAGAAGCTGTTCTAGAACCTGTGGTCCAGAAACTGATTTAACAGGCAGATAGAACTGGGATAGAAGCTGTTCTAGAACCTGTGGTCCAGAAACTGATTTAACAGGCAGATAGAACTGGGATAGAAGCTGTTCTAGAACCTGTGGTCCAGAAACTGATTTAACAGGCAGATAGAACTGGGATAGAAGCTGTTCTAGAACCTGTGGTCCAGAAACTGATTTAACAGGCAGATAGAACTGAGATAGAAGCTGTTCTAGAACCTGTGGTCCAGAAACTGATTTAACAGGCAGATAGAACTGGGATAGAAGCTGTTCTAGAACCTGTGGTCCAGAAACTGATTTAACAGGCAGATAGAACTGGGATAGAAGCTGTTCTAGAACCTGTGGTCCAGAAACTGATTTAACAGGCAGATAGAACTGGGATAGAAGCTGTTCTAGAACCTGTGGTCCAGAAACTGATTTAACAGGCAGATAGAACTGGGATAGAAGCTGTTCTAGAACCTGTGGTCCAGAAACTGATTTAACAGGCAGATAGAACTGGGATAGAAGCTGTTCTAGAACCTGTGGTCCAGAAACTGATTTAACAGGCGGATAGAACTGGGATAGAAGCTGTTCTAGAACCTGTGGTCCAGAAACTGATTTAACAGGCGGATAGAACTGGGATAGAAGCTGTTCTAGAACCTGTGGTCCAGAAACTGATTTAACAGGCAGATAGAACTGGGATAGAAGCTGTTCTAGAACCTGTGGTCCAGAAACTGATTTAACAGGCAGATAGATCTGGGATAGAAGCTGTTCTAGAACCTGTGGTCCAGAAACTGATTTAACAGGCAGATAGAACTGGGATAGAAGCTGTTCTAGAACCTGTGGTCCAGAAACTGATTTAACAGGCAGATAGATCTGGGATAGAAGCTGTTCTAGAACCTGTGGTCCAGAAACTGATTTAACAGGCAGATAGAACTGGGATAGAAGCTGTTATAGAACCTGTGGTCCAGAAACTGATTTAACAGGCAGATAGATCTGGGATAGAAGCTGTTCTAGAACCTGTGGTCCAGAAACTGATTTAACAGGCAGATAGAACTGGGATAGAAGCTGTTCTAGAACCTGTGGTCCAGAAACTGATTTCACATTCAGATAGAACTGGGATAGAAGCTGTTCTAGAACCTGTGGTCCAGAAACTGATTTAACAGGCAGATAGAACTGGGATAGAAGCTGTTCTAGAACCTGTGGTCCAGAAACTGATTTAACAGGCAGATAGAACTGGGATAGAAGCTGTTCTAGAACCTGTGGTCCAGAAACTGATTTAACAGGCGGATAGAACTGGGATAGAAGCTGTTCTAGAACCTATGGTCCAGAAACGGATTTAACAGGCAGATAGAACTGGGATAGAAGCTGTTCTAGAACCTGTGGTCCAGAAACTGATTTAACAGGCAGATGGAATTGGGATAGAAGCTGTTCTAGAACCTGTGATCCAGAAACTGATTTAACAGCCAGATAGAACTGGGATAGAAGCTGTTCTAGAACCTGTGGTCCAGAAACTGATTTAACAGGCGGATAGAACTGGGATAGAAGCTGTTCTAGAACCTATGGTCCAGAAACGGATTTAACAGGCAGATAGAACTGGGATAGAAGCTGTTCTAGAACCTGTGGTCCAGAAACTGATTTAACAGGCAGATGGAATTGGGATAGAAGCTGTTCTAGAACCTGTAGTCCAGAAACTGATTTTAACAGGCAGATAGAACTGGGATCGAAGCTGTTCTAGAACCTGTGGTCCAGAAACTGATTTAACAGGCAGATAGAACTGGGATAGAAGCTGTTCTAGAACCTGTGATCCAGAAACTGATTCAACAGGCAGATAGAACTGGGATAGAAGCTGTTCTAGAACCTGTGGTCCAGAAACTGATTTAACAGGCGGATAGAACTGGGATAGAAGCTGTTCTAGAACCTGTGGTCCAGAAACGGATTTAACAGGCAGATAGAACTGGGATAGAAGCTGTTCTAGAACCTGTGGTCCAGAAACTGATTTAACAGGCAGATAGAACTGGGATCGAAGCTGTTCTAGAACCTGTGGTCCAGAAACTGATTTAACAGGCAGATAGAACTGGGATAGAAGCTGTTCTAGAACCTGTAGTCCAGAAACTGATTTTAACAGGCAGATAGAACTGGGATCGAAGCTGTTCTAGAACCTGTGGTCCAGAAACTGATTTAACAGGCAGATAGAACTGGTATAGAAGCTGTTCTAGAACCTGTGGTACAGAAACTGATTTAACAGGCAGATAGAACTGGGATAGAAGCTGTTCGAGAACCTGTGGTCCAGAAACTGATTTAACAGGCAGATAGAACTGGGATCGAAGCTGTTCTAGAACCT
This sequence comes from Oncorhynchus keta, assembly GCF_023373465.1. NCBI lineage: Eukaryota > Metazoa > Chordata > Actinopteri > Salmoniformes > Salmonidae > Oncorhynchus > Oncorhynchus keta. Next base: position 165,304 of record NW_026281563.1, read on the forward strand.
GTGGTCCAGAAACTGATTTAACAGGCAGATAGAACTGGGATAGAAGCTGTTCTAGAACCTGTAGTCCAGAAACTGATTTTAACAGGCAGATAGAACTGGGATCGAAGCTGTTCTAGAACCTGTGGTCCAGAAACTGATTTAACAGGCAGATAGAACTGGTATAGAAGCTGTTCTAGAACCTGTGGTACAGAAACTGATTTAACAGGCAGATAGAACTGGGATCGAAGCTGTTCTAGAACCTGTGGTCCAGAAACTGATTTAACAGGCAGATAGAACTGGTATAGAAGCTGTTCTAGAACCTGTGGTACAGAAACTGATTTAACAGGCAGATAGAACTGGGATAGAAGCTGTTCGAGAACCTGTGGTCCAGAAACTGATTTAACAGGCAGATAGAACTGGGATCGAAGCTGTTCTAGAACCTGTGGTCCAGAAACTGATTTAACAGGCAGATAGAACTGGTATAGAAGCTGTTCTAGAACCTGTGGTACAGAAACTAATTTAACAGGCAGATAGAACTGGGATCGAAGCTGTTCTAGAACCTGTGGTCCAGAAACTGATTTAACAGGCAGATAGAACTGGGATAGAAGCTGTTCTAGAACCTGTGGTCCAGAAACTGATTTAACAGGCAGATAGAACTGGGATAGAAGCTGTTCTAGAACCTGTGGTCCAGAAACTGATTTAACAGGCAGATAGAACTGGGATAGAAACTGTGATACAGAAACTGCCTAGCAACCACTGGTGTGTGTCCAGCGTGTGTGTGTGTGTCCAGTGTGTGTCCAGTGTGTGTGTGTGTCCAGGGTTTGTGTGTCCAGTGTGTGTGTATCCAATGTGTTTGTGTCCAATGTGTGTGTGTCCAGTGTGTGTCCAGTGTGTGTGTGTGTCCAGGGTTTGTGTGTCCAGTGTGTGTGTATCCAATGTGTTTGTGTCCAATGTGTGTGTGTGTATGTGTCCAGTGTGTGTGTGTGTGTATGTGTCCAGTGTTTGTGTGTGTGCCTGTGTCCAGCGTGTCTGTGTGTGTGTGTGTGTGTGTGTGTGTGTGTGTGTCCAATGTGTGTGTGTCCAATATGTGTGTGTGTCCAATGTGTGTGTCTGTGTGTATGTGTCCAGTGTTTGTGTCTGTGTCTGTGTCCAGCGTGTCTGTGTGTGTGTTCAGTGTGTGTGTGTTTCCAATGTGTGTGTCCAGTGTGTGTGTGTGTGTTCAATTTGTGTGTGTGTCCAGTGTGTGTGTGTGTCCAGTGTGTTTGTGTGTGTGTGTGTGTGTGTGTGTGTCCAATATGTGTGTGTGTGTGTCCAATGTGTTTGTGTGTCCAATATGTGTGTGTGTGTGTCCATTGTGTGTGTGTTTGTGTGTGTGTGTCCCCAGTGTGTGTGTGTGTGTCCAGCGTGTGTGTGTGTCTATGTCCAGTGTGTGTGTGTGTGTGTGTGTGTGTGTGTGTGTGTGTGTGTGTGTGTGTGTGTGTGTGTGTGTCCAAATGTGTGTGTGTCCAATATGTGTGTGTGTCCAGTGTGTGTGTGTGTGTGTGTCCAGTGTATGTGTTCAGTGTGTGTGTGTGTGTGTGTGTGTGTGTGTGTGTGTGTGTGTGTGTGTGTGTGTGTGTGTGTGTGTGTGTGTGTGTGTGTGTGTGTGTGTGCGTGTGCCTGTGTGTGTGTGTGTGTGTGTGTGTGTGTGTGTGTGTGTGTGTGTGTGTGTGTGTGTGTGTGTGTGTGTGTGTGTGTGTGTGTGTGTGTGTGTGTGTGTGTGTGTCCAATATGTGTCTGTGTCCAACGTGTTTTCCAGTGTGTGTGTGTGTGTGTGTCCAGTGTGTGTGTATGTGTGTCCAGTGTGTGTGTGTCCAGTGTCCATTGTGTGAATCTTTTTGTGGCTGTGTGTATGTGAGTGTGTCCAATGTGTGTGTCCAGTGTGTGTGTGTACATGTCCAGTGTGTGTGTATGTGTGTGTGTGTGTCTGTGTGTCTGTGTGTGTGTGTGTGTGTGTGTGTGTGTGTGTGTGTGTGTGTGTGTGTGTGTGTGTGTGTGTGTGTGTGTGTGTGTGTGTGTGCCCAATGAGTGCGTCTGTGTCCGTGTGTGTGTTTGTGTGTTCAATGTGTGTGTATCACTGACACAGAGACACTGAGGCACCATCATACCAAAGATGAAACCCTGGATAGAGGGGCTCGGTGAATGTGGAGGTGAATGTGATCAGGTGGGTCAGTGTGTCAGAGGAGGCTCTATAGAAGGACAGAGTGCCGGCTGGCCAGTCCAGATACACTCCTACTCTGTGGGAGCTGGAGAGGACGTCTATGGTAGTGGGTTTATTATTATGCCAGGCAGCGTAACTGTGGTCAGAGCAGAACAGACTCCAGGACTTGTCATTGTATCCAAGCCCACAGCCATCCCATCCATCAACCCCTCCTCTCCTGTTGATTCCTTTATATGTCACTCCTATAACAGCCCCTCCACTCCACTCTACCTCCCAGTAACAGCGCCCAGTCAGACCCTCTCTGCACAGCACCTGTCTACAGCCCTCAAATCTCTCTGGGTGATCAGGATACGGCTGCTTCTCTGTTCTACATGTCACCTTTCTGTTCCCCTCAGACAGAGAGAGGTGTCTGTTTACTGTGTTTGGGTCCAGTGTGAGATCACAGACATCTGATGGATGAAACCAGACACAATATTAGAAATCATCATCATTCACATTAGAATGTTAACTCACTTTTCACTAATTCATTTAATGTAGATGTTTCTAGGTATCAAAAGGAGAAGTTAAGGTAACTTGAGACTTGTTGAATGATCATATGTTATACTGTATGGTAATATAAAACACACTTATTCACATTACACACACACACACACACACACACACACACACACACACACACACACACACACACACACACACACACACACACACACACACACACACACACACACACACACACACACACACACACACACACACACACATTGTCAAAGCGACTCTTTGTAAACGTTGGTGTCCCTGATTTCTGTTTCTGTAGAACTGCAGCTGATATTTAATATGACCAAGTCAGTAATGATGGTGGTCTTTGACTTTGACTTAACTTGACTTAAATTAAGATTTATTCTTAGTCATATTCTTCACAGCAGTCAACACTCACATTTTCTAGGCCCAGGTTTCATTGTGTACCCTCCACCATGTTCCACACTGTAGTGGAAAGCAGAAGAACAGACATTGAGTGACACACACACACACACACACACACACACACACACACACACACACACACACACACACACACACACACACACACACACACACACACACACACACACACACACACACACACACACACACACACACACAGAACTCACACACAGCATATCATTTGTAAAAGTGGTGACAACAATGTTTGTCTTAACTAGCCTGATAAGTCAAACATGTCTGATATGAACATTGACATAAACCCTCTACATACTTGAGTTTCTCCAGTCTGCAGTGTGGATCCTCCAGTCCAGCAGAGAGCAGTCTGACTCCTGAGTCTCCTGGGTGATTGTAGCTCAGGTCCAGCTCTCTCAGGTGTGAGGGGTTTGACCTCAGAGCTGAGACCAGAGAAGCACAGCCTTCCTCTGTGACTAGACAGCCTGACAGCCTGCAAAGAGTCAAAATAGTGACAATAATATATATAATATTTATTTCTATATGAAGAATATTTTTTCAACATATTCAGATACATCAGTGTCCTGAAGCCATATCTATTCATAAATGAATTCCTAAAGTATTGGGTGAATAAAGAAAGCCATAAAGTACAAATATTATAGTAGACTGACCAGACCAGTTTAAAAAGCAGTATCAGTCAGAAGACAGACAGTGAGGAATCAGATTTAGATTGTATTGACTATACAGTCCACACCATATCTATTTAGACAGTGAGGTATCAGATTTAGATTGTATTGAGTATACAGTCCACACCATATCTATTTTGACAGTGAAGCTAACAGTTTGAATGTGGCTCTATACTCCATGTTTTATTTCAGATCAAATGTTTCATATGAGGTGACAGTATATAATGTCACCTTTTATTTGAGGGTATTTTAATACATATCTGTTTCACTATTAATATATGTGGTGACAGAGGCTACAACAAAACATGCTAACCTCTCACCATTACCAATAACAGAGGCTACAACAAAACATGGTAACCTCTCACCATTACCAATAACAGAGGCTACAACAAAACATGCTAACCTCTCACCATTACCAATAACAGAGGATACAACAAAACATGCTAACCTCTCACCATTACCAATAACAGAGGCTACAACAAAACATGCTAACCTCTCACCATTACCAATAACAGAGACTACAACAAAACATGCTAACCTCTCACCATTACCAATAACAGAGACTAGACTACAACAAAACATGCTAACCTCTCACCATTACCAATAACAGAGGATACAACAAAACATGCTAACCTCTCACCATTACCAATAACAGAGTCTACAACAAAACATGCTAACCTCTCACCATTACCAATAACAGACTACAACAAAACATGCTGACCTCTCACCATTACCAATAACAGAGGCTACAACAAAACATGCTGACCTCTCACCATTACCAATAACAGAGACTACAACAAAACATGCTAACCTCTCACCATTACCAATAACAGAGTCTACAACAAAACATGCTAACCTCTCACCATTACCAATAACAGAGGCTACAACAAAACATGCTAACCTCTCACCATTAGCAATAACAGAGGCTACAACAAAACATGCTAACCTCTCACCATTACCAATAACAGAGGCTACAACAATACATTACCAATAACAGAGACTACAACAAAACACACTAACCTCTCACCATTACCAATAACAGAGGATACATCAAAACATGCTAACCTCTCACCATTACCAATAACAGAGGCTACAACAAAACATGCTAACCTCTCACCATTACCAATAACAGAGGCTACAACAAAACATGCTAACCTCTCACCATTACCAATAACAGAGGCTACAACAAAACATGCTAACCTCTCACCATTAGCAATAACAGAGGCTACAACAAAACATGCTAACCTCTCACCATTACCAATAACAGAGGCTACAACAAAACATGCTAACCTCTCACCATTACCAATAACAGAGGTTACAACAAAACATGCTAACCTCTCACCGTTACCAATAACAGAGGATACAACAAAACATGCTAACCTCTCACCATTACCAATAACAGAGGTTACAACAAAACATGCTAACCTCTCACCATTACCAATAACAGAGGATACAACAAAACATGCTAACCTCTCACCATTACCAATAACAGAGGCTACAACAAAACATGCTAACCTCTCACAATTACCAATAACAGAGACTAGACTACAACAAAACATGCTAACCTCTCACCGTTACCAATAACAGAGGCTACAACAAAACATGGTAACCTCTCACCATTACCAATAACAGAGGCTACAACAAAACATGCTAATCTCTCACCATTACCAATAACAGAGGCTACAACAAAACATGCTAACCTCTCACCATTAGCAATAACAGAGGCTACAACAAAACATGCTAACCTCTCACAATTACCAATAACATAGACTACAACAAAACATGCTAACCTCTCACCATTACCAATAACAGAGGTTACAACAAAACATGCTAACCTCTCACCGTTACCAATAACAGAGGCTACAACAAAACATGGTAACCTCTCACCATTACCAATAACAGAGGCTACAACAAAACATGCTAATCTCTCACCATTACCAATAACAGAGGCTACAACAAAACATGCTAACCTCTCACCATTAGCAATAACAGAGGCTACAACAAAACATGCTAATCTCTCACCATTACCAATAACAGAGGCTACAACAAAACATGCTAACCTCTCACCATTAGCAATAACAGAGGCTACAACAAAACATGCTAACCTCTCACCATTACCAATAACAGAGGCTACAACAAAACATGCTAACCTCTCACCATTACCAATAACAGAGGTTACAACAAAACATGCTAACCTCTCACCATTACCAATAACAGAGACTACAACAAAACATGCTAACCTCTCACCATTACCAATAACAGAGGTTACAACAAAACATGCTAACCTCTCACCATTACCAATAACAGAGACTACAACAAAACATACTAACCTCTCACCATTACCAATAACAGAGACTACAACAAAACATGCTAACTTCTCACCATTACCAATAACAGAGGCTATAACAAAACATGCTAACCTCTCACCATTACCAATAACAGAGGGGATCTGATCTTTGTGCCTCTGTAACTTTCTCATTCATCATCATTAACGATTCATTCATGATTATTCATAATCATGGTAGCATCCACATGAATGTAGAAGTGTTCAGAAACATCTTCTATTCTTGCTGACAATACAAGTGAAGTGACTCCAAAATGACAGGACATTATTCACCATTCAGTTTCTATTAGGAAAACATCTAAAACACAACCAAGACAAACTGCAAATTAATTCAACAAGTTAGTAGAATCACACGCTTGATGTAATCACTGCAGGCATGGAATATGGGACCAAATACTAAACTTATGACTACTTTAATACACTATAAGTGAATTTGTCCAGATAATTAATAATTCTTCAAATAAGCTTCACTCTCCAAACACATATGGTGTGGACTATGTGTGTCTGGTAAACACATGTGGATCTGGTGAACAGTTATCACTTGTTGACCAACTACAGGAATACTGACCTCAGAGTCTCCAGTTTACAGTGGGGATTCCCCAGTCCAGCAGAGAGCAGCTTCACTCCTGAATCCTTCAGGTCATTGTTACTCAGATCCAACTTTCTCAGGTGTGAGGGGTTTGACCTCAGAGCTGAGACCAGAGAAGCACAGCCTTCCTCTGTGACTCCACAGCCTGACAGCCTGCAAAGAGTCAAATCATATTAAAATCACACTGAATTTCTTTGGTGGTGAAAATAGTGGCAGTAAATTTTTTCAACACATCCAGAAATATCAGTGTCCTGAAACCTGCCATACATGCATTCATTAATGTGGACTGGCCATATTAGAAATGACAAAACATCAAATTATTGCTTGTAGATAGAAACATGTATAGTACAAATATTATAGTAGACTGACCAGACCAGTTTAAAAAGCAGTTTCAGTCAGAAGACAGACAGTCCACACCATATCTATTTAGACTGTGAGGTATCAGATTTAGATTGTATTGAGTATACAGTCCACACCATATCTATTTAGACAGTGAGGTATCAGATTTAGATTGTATTGAGTATACAGTCCACACCATATCTATTTAGACAGTGAGGTATCAGATTTAGATTGTATTGAGTATACAGTCCACACCATATCTATTTAGACAGTGAGGAATCAGATTTAGATTGTATTGAGTATACAGTCCACACCATATCTATTTAGACAGTGAGGTATCAGATTTAGATTGTATTGAGTATACAGTCCACACCATATCTATTTAGACAGTGAGGAATCAGATTTAGATTGTATTGAGTATACAGTCCACACCATATCTATTTAGACAGTGAGGAATCAGATTTAGATTGTATTGAGTATACAGTCCACACCATATCTATTTAGACAGTGAGGTATCAGATTTAGATTGTATTGAGTATACAGTCCACACCATATCTATTTAGACAGTGAGGAATCAGATTTAGATTGTATTGAGTATACAGTCCACACCATATCTATTTAGACAGTGAGGTATCAGATTTAGACTGTATTGAGTATACAGTCCACACCATATCTATTTAGACAGTGAGGTATCAGATTTAGATTGTATTGAGTATACAGTCCACACCATATCTATTTAGACAGTGAGGAATCAGATTTAGATTGTATTGAGTATACAGTCCACACCATATCTATTTAGACAGTGAGGTATCAGATTTAGATTGTATTGAGTATACAGTCCACACCATATCTATTTAGACAGTGAGGAATCAGATTTAGATTGTATTGAGTATACAGTCCACACCATATCTATTTAGACAGTGAGGTATCAGATTTAGATTGTATCGAGTATACAGTCCACACCATATCTATTTAGACAGTGAGGTATCAGATTTAGATTGTATTGAGTATACAGTCCACACCATATCTATTTAGACAGTGAGTATCAGATTTAGATTGTATTGAGTATACAGTCCACACCATATCTATTTAGACAGTGAGGTATCAGATTTAGATTGTATTGAGTATACAGTCCACATCATATCTATTTAGACAGTGAGGTATCAGATTTAGATTGTATTGAGTATACAGTCCACACCATATCTATTTAGACAGTGAGGTATCAGATTTAGATTGTATTGAGTATACAGTCCACATCATATCTATTTAGACAGTGAGGTATCAGATTTAGATTGTATTGAGTATACAGTCCACACCATATCTATTTAGACAGTGAGGAATCAGATTTAGATTGTATTGAGTATACAGTCCACACCATATCTATTTAGACAGTGAGGAATCAGATTTAGATTGTATTGAGTATACAGTCCACACCATATCTATTTAGACAGTGAGGAATCAGATTTAGATTGTATTGAGTATACAGTCCACACCATATCTATTTAGACAGTGAGGTATCAGATTTAGATTGTATTGAGTATACAGTCCACACCATATCTATTTAGACAGTGAGGAATCAGATTTAGATTGTATTGAGTATACAGTCCACACCATATCTATTTAGACAGTGAGGAATCAGATTTAGATTGTATTGAGTATACAGTCCACACCATATCTATTTAGACAGTGAGGTATCAGATTTAGATTGTATTGAGTATACAGTCCACACCATATCTATTTAGACAGTGAGGTTACTCAAAAATGACACAACGTGTTCCAGTTGAACAACGTTTACTCCACCGTATTTCCACAACATGACACCTCCTTTGGTCGTCTTTCCTTCCAGTTCTCTGCTGCCCATGACTGGAACAAATTGCAAAAATCTTTGAAGCTGGAGACTCATATCTCCCGCACTAGCTGTAAGCACCAGCTGTCAGAGCAGTTTACAGATCACTGCACTTGTACACAGCCCATCTGTAAACAGCCCATCTATCTACCTACCTCATCCCCATACTGTTATTTATTTATTTATTTTGCTCCTTTGCACCCCAATATCTCTACCTGCACATTCATATTCTGCCGATCTACCATTCCAGTGTTTAATTGCTATATTGTAATTACTTCGCCACCATGGCCTATTTATTGCCTAAACTCCCTAAACTCTCCTCTCATTTACACTCACTGTATATAGACTTTTTGTTTTCTTTTGTTCTACTGTATTATTGACTGTATGTTTTGTTTATTCCATGTGTAACTCTGTGTTGTTGTATGTGTCGAATTGCTACGCTTTATCTTGGCCAGGTCGCAGTTGCAAATGAGAACTTGTTCTCAACTAGTCTACCTGGTTAAATACCTGGTTAAATAAAGGTGTACCTGGTTATTTTACCTACCTGGTGAAATAAAATACAATACAAATGTTTGCCATGACACTCAGGCCAGGTCCATCAACACTGACACTCCCAGTTGTACTAATAATAACAGAGTGATATCACCGTAGTAACAGAAATATAGGGAGACTTAAAACACGAACTTAACAATTTCCCACTTTTCTTTAAAGACAAATAAACCAACAAAATAATTAAATGTCCCAAGTATTATTTAAGTTCCTCATTACAAATGGGTTGTGTGACTCAGTTTATATTTGTATTAGTCAAGCTGCCACTTTCCATTACTGAGAGTCTTTAGGAGCACAAGACCTGATGCTCCCTTTGTAGTCAGACAGTCAGCAAGCTTTGAGGTGTGGAATCACAGTTGTAGCGAAGGTCTGTGAGCCACAGCAGATGAAGTCATCAACATGACAGGCAAGTCCTCCAAATCACTGTCAGCAGCAATCTGAGTGACTCTGAGGCGCATGTCGGTGAGTCTTTTGGGAGTCGTTTAGCAGCCAGCTCCTCTAAACCTCTAGCCACTAGATGAGTCGTTTGGGAGTTGTTTAGCAGCCAGCTCCTCTAAACCTCTAGCCACTAGATTAGTCTTTTGGCACTATTCCAGTTCTTTAAGGGACACACCCAACTTGTTGAGACACATTTTTGGCCAATGTCTTTCACTTCCTAAAACATTCCATTTTTTCTCTAATTACTGAGCTCATCTAGTTTAGAGTCAAATGAAACAATATTTGTTTCAAGTACATCATCATTTTGAAATTTTCAAGTGTAGCTGGTTCAGAGTACTGCAAGTTGGACCAGTTCTGGTGTTTTCCTTTGGCTTTTCCTGCTCGTCCAATGACGTTTGCTGTGTGTGGAATACCACTTTCTCTGTCCATGTATTTAACAGTTTGTCCAGTTTTCAGATTGGAACAACCATGCTGTCTTAATAACACATGTGTCTGTTGTTGAACATTTTCCTCATTTGAACCCTCAACAGTATTACCAGTGGCATGGCTGAAGGTCTCTGCTCCACTTCCAGTGTCAGTTTCTGGTAGTCTTGTGTCTGTTAACTCTCTGGGATAGGCGGGACGCAAATTTCTCACCTGGTCAATGGCTTTTCGGCGAAAACATAAGAAGCTATTATCTGATGATAGCACAACAGTAAACAAAGAGACAATAGCATATTTCAACCCTGCAGGCAACACACAAAACGCAGAAATAAAATATAAATCATCCTTTACATTTGACAAGCTTCTTTCGTTGGCCAATATGTCCCATAAACATCACAAATGGTCCTTTTGTTTGATTAATTCCGTCGATATATATCCAAAATGTCAATTTATTTGGCGCGTTTGATCCAGAAAAAAACAGCTTCCAATTTGCAGGATGTCACTACAAAATATCTCAAAAGTTACCTGTAAACTTTGCCAAAACATTTCAAACTACTTTTTTAATACAACTTTAGGTATTTTTAAACGTTAATAACCAATCAAATTGAAGACGGGTCTATCTATTTTCAATACAGGAGGATCACAAACTAAAGCTACTTTTCAAGTCTTGCGCAAGTATTAACAGTACACATAACGTTACCCTGTTCCAAGATGTCCGTACTTCTTCATTGCACAAAGGATTAACCTAAACCAAATTCCAAAGTCTGGTGACATCCAGTGGAAGCGTTAGGAACTGCAAACAAGTTGCCTAAGAAATATTGGTCCTTCTGTAGCTCAGTTGGTAGAGCATGGCGCTTGTAACGCCAGGGTAGTGGGTTCGATCCCCGGGACCACCCATACGTAGAATGTATGCACACATGACTGTAAGTCGCTTTGGATAAAAGCGTCTGCTAAATGGCATATATTATTATTATTATAAATATCGTTTCCCATTGAGAAATCATTGAACAGACAGTGACCTTAAAAAAAAAAAAAAATCTGAATGGTTAGTCCTCGGTGTTTTGCCTGCTACATAAGTTCTGTTATACTCACAGACATTATTCAAACAGTTTTAGAAACTTCAGAGTGTTTTCTATCCACATCTACTAATAATATGCATATCTTATATTCTTGGCATGAGTAGCAGGAAGTTGAAATTGGGCACGCTATTTATCCAAAAGTGAAAATGCTTCCCCCTATCCCAAGAGGTTATTAATAATGTGTCCTTTTTGTCAATTTCAGTAGGAGGCTGATTCTCAGCAATAGACCCTCCATCTTGTTGATAATTTACTTTCCACAATCTTGAGTGATGCACCTTAAAAATGGTGCCTCCGTGTCTCACAAATATCACCACACCATCTCGGCCAATGACTACCTTTCCACACTTGACAGTCAACTCGTTTGTAGTACACTTTGTAGTACACTTTGTTTCCAGTCTCATACTTCTCATCTTCACTGATCACTTGGCTACATAGCTGATGCATGCTGGACTGTCCATTAATCACGGTACTCCATTCTGCTTGTTTATGTTTTATCTGTCGGCCCCAGCCGCACTCAGGCTCTGTGTGTAGTTAATCCGACCCTCCCTGCCTAGTCAAAGCCATTTTACCTGCTGTTGTTGTGCTAGCTGATTAGCTGTTGTTGTCTCACCTACTGTTTTAGCTACTGTTTTACCTAGCTCTCCCAATTCAACACCTGAGATTACTGTATGCCTCGCTGTATGTCTCTCTCAAATGTCAATATGCCTTGTATACTGTTGTTCAGGTTAGTTATCATTGTTTTAGTTCACAATGGAGCCCCTAGTTCCACTCTTCATACCCCTGATACCTCCTTTGTCCCACCACCCACACATGTGGTGACCTCACCCATTACAACCAGCATGTCCAGAGATACAACCTCTCTCATCATCACCCAGTGCCTGGGCTTACCTCCGCTGTACCCGCACCCCACCATACCCCTGTCTGCGCATTATGCCCTGAATATATTCTACCATGCCCAGAAATCTGCTCCTTTTATTCTCTGTTCCCAACAATCTAGGCGACCAGTTTTGATAGCCTTTAGCCGCACCCTCATACTACTCCTCCTCTGTTCCGCGGGTGATGTGGAGGTAAACCCAGGCCCTGCATGTCCCCAGGCACCCTCATTTGTTGACTTCTGTGATCGAAAAAGCCTTGGTTTCATGCATGTCAACATCAGAAGCCTCCTCCCTACGTTTGTTTTACTCACTGCTTTAGCACACTCTGCTAACCCTGATGTCCTTGCCGTGTCTGAATCCTGGCTCAGGAAGGCCACCAAAAATTCGGAGATTTCCATACCCAACTATAACATTTTCCGTCTAGATAGAACTGCCAAAGGGGGAGGAGTTGCAGTCTACTGCAGAGAAAGCCTGCAAAGTAATGTCATACTTTCCAGGTCCATACCCAAACAGTTCGGACTACTAATTTTGAAAATTACTCTCTCCAGAAATAAGTCTCTCACTGTTGCTGCCTGCTACCGACCCCCCTCAGCTCCCAGCTGTGCCCTGGACACCATTTGTGAATTGATCGCCCCCCATCTAGCTTCAGAGTTTGTTCTGTTAGGTGACCTAAACTGGGATATGCTTAACACCCCGGCAGTCCTACAATCAGACATATGGCAGCAGATCCACAAGGTCTGCCATGAGAGGTGACTGTATAGTTCCCCTAAGGAAAAGCACCTTTAGTAAATCTGCATTCTCTGTGAGAGCTTCCCATGTCTGGAATACACTGCCATCGGACACACATAACTGCACCACATATCATACTTTCACAAAATGCTTGAAGACATGGCTAAAGGTCAATCAGATTTGTGAACATGGTCCCTAGCTGTGTGTTGCCGCTTTCCATGTTGTCTGTTGTCTGTAGCTTGTGAGGTGTGGAAACACTTTGTTGCTTTTATGAATTTTGTCTTGCTGCTTTTTGTTCTCTGTTGCTCTGTCTGTATGCTACGTCTTGCTTGTCCTATGTTGCTATGTCTTGCTTGTTCTATGGTGCTATTGTCTATATTGTAATTGTTTTTAATAACCTGCCCAGGGACTGTGGTTGAAAATTAGCCGGCTGGCTAAAACAGGCACTTTTACTGAAACGTTGATTAATGTGCACTGTCCCTGTAAAAAAATAAAATAAACTAAACTGATGCCCTCAATCTCAAACAAATCATCAAGGAACCCACCAGGTACAACCCTAAATCTGTAAACAAGGGCACCCTCATAGACGTCATCCTGACCAACTGGCCCTCCAAATACGCCTCATTGCCTGTATCCGCTACGGAGCCGCAGTCAAACGACCACCCCTCATCACTGTCAAACACTCTCTAAAACACTTCTGTGAGCAGGCCTTTCTAATCGACCTGGCCCGGGTATCCTGGAATGACATTGACCTCATCCCGTCAGTTGAGGATGCCTGGTCATTCTTTAAAAGTAACTTCCTCACCATTTTAGATAAGCATGCTCCGTTCAAAAAATGCAGAACTAAGAACAGATAAAGCCCTTGGTTCACTCCAGACCTGACTGCCCTCGAGCAGCACGAAAAACATCCTGTGGCGGACTGCAATAGCATCGAATAGTCCCCGCGATATGCAACTGTTCAGGGAAGTCAGGAACCAATACACGCAGTCAGTCAGGAAAGCTAAGGCCAGCTTCTTCAGGCAGAAATTTGCATCCTGTAGCTCCAACTCCAAAAAGTTCTGGGACACTGTGAAGTCCATGGAGAACAAGAGCACCTCCTCCCAGCTGCCCACTGCACTGAGGCTAGGTAACACGGTCACCACCGATAAATCCATGATTATCTAAAACTTCAACAAGCATTTCTCAACGGCTGGCCATGCCTTCCGACTGGCTACTCCCACCTCGGCCAACAGCTCCGCCCCCCACCGCAGCTACTCGCCCAAGCCTCTCCAGGTTCTCCTTTACCCAAATCCAGATAGCAGATGTTCTGAAAGAGCTGCAAAACCTGGACCTGGTAAAATCAGCTGGGCTTGACAATCTGGACCCTCTATTTCTGAAACTATCTGCCGCCATTGTCACAACCCCTATTACCAGCCTGTTCAACCTCTCTTTCATATCGTCTGAGATCCCCAAGGATTGGAAAGCTGCCGCAGTCATCCCCCTCTTCAAAGGAGGAGACACCCTGGACCTATATCTATCCTACCCTGCCTTTCTAAGGTCTTCGAAAACCAAGTCAACAAACAGGTCACTGACCATCTCGAATCCCACCGTACCTTCTCCGCTGTGCAATCTGGTTTCCGAGCCGGTCACGGGTGCACCTCAGCCACACTCAAGGTACTAAACGATATCATAACCGCCATCGATAAAAGACAGTACTGTGCAGCCGTCTTCATCGACCTCGCCAAGGCTTTCGACTCTGTCAATCACCATATTCTTATCGGCAGACTCAGTAGCCTCGGTTTTTCGGATGACTGCCTTGCCTGGTTCACCAACTACTTTGCAGACAGAGTTCAGTTTGTCAAATCGGAGGGCATGCTGTCCGGTCCTCTGGCAGTCTCTATGGGTGTACGACAGGCTTCAATTCTCAGGCCGACTCTTTTCTCTGTATATATAAATGATGTTGCTCTTGCTGCGGGTGATTCCCTGATCCACCTCTACGCAGACGACACCATTCTATGTACTTCCGGCCCATCCTTGGACACTGTGCTATCTAACCTCCAAACGAGCTTCAATGCCATACAACACTCCTTCTGTGGCCTCCAACTGCTCTTAAACGCTAGTAAAACCAAATGCATGCTTTTCAACCGTTCGCTGCCTGCACCCGCACGCCTGACCAGCATCACCACCCTGGATGGTTCCGACCTTGAATATGTGGACATCTATAAGTACCTAGGTGTCTGGCTAGACTGTAAACTCTCCTTCCAGACTCATATCAAACATCTCCAATCGAAAATCAAATCTAGAGTCGGCTTTCTATTCCGCAACAAAGCCTCCTTCACTCACGCCGCCAAACTTACCCTAGTAAAACTGACTATCCTACCGATCCTCGACTTCGGCGATGTCATCTACAAAATTGCTTCCAACACTCTACTCAGCAAACTGGATGCAGTTTATCACAGTGCCATCCGTTTTGTCACTAAAGCACCTTATACCACCCACCACTGCGACCTGTATGCTCTAGTCGGCTGGCCCTCGCTACATATTCGTCGCCAGACCCACTGGCTCCAGGTCAACTACAAGTCCATGCTAGGTAAACCTCCGCCTTATCTCAGTTCACTGGTCACGATGGAAACACCCACCCGTAGCACGCGCTCCAGCAGGTGTATCTCACTGATCATCCCTAAAGCCAACACCTCATTTGGCCGCCTTTCGTTCCAGTTCTCTGCTGCCTGTGACTGGAACGAATTGCAAAAATCACTGAAGTTGGAGACTTTTATCGCCCTCACCAACTTCAAAAATCTGCTATCTGAGCAGCTAACGGATCGCTTCAGCTGTACATAGTCTATCGGCAAATAGCCCACCCATTTTTACCTACCTCATCCCCATACTGATTTTATTTATTTACTTTTGCACACCAATATCTCTACCTGTACATGACCATCTGATCATGTATCACTCCAGTGTTAATCTGCAATATTGTAATTATTCGCCTACCTCCTCATGCCTTTTGCACACAATGTATATAGACTCCCTTTTTCTCTACTGTGTTATTGACTTGTTAATTGTTTACTCCATGTGTAACTCTGTGTTGTCTGTTCACACTGCTATGCTTTATCTTGGCCAGGTCGCAGTTGCAAATGAGAACTTGTTCTCAACCAGCCTCCATGGTTAAATAAAGGTGAAATAAAAAATAAATAAAAAATACAATGTAAGTGAATTTGTCCAAATAATTAAGAGAAATACGTATATGTATAAATATCTTTAAATAAAAGGTGACATTCTGTACTGTCCCCTAATATGAAACATTATATCTCAAATCCAAAATGCTGGAGCACCACATGTAAAACTGTAAGCTTCACTGTCCAAACACATATGGTGTGGACTATGTGTGCCTGGTAAACACATGTGGATCTGGTGAACAGTTATCAATTGTTGACCAACTACAGGAATACTGACCTCAGAGTCTCCAGTTTACAGTGGGGATTCCCCAGTCCAGCAGAGAGCAGCTTCACTCCTGAATCCTTCAGGTCATTGTTACTCAGATCCAGCTCTCTCAGGTGTGAGGGGTTTGACTCCAGAGCTGAGACCAGAGAAGCACAACCTTCCTCTGTGACTCCACAGCCTGACAGCCTGACAAAGAGATCATCATGACTTCACAAACACACTGTTACTTTAACACCAGTAGTGTAGAAGGACAATGGCAGATGAATTTGGTTTATTCTCTAAACAACATATAGATTCATCTTCTGTCTCCTTGAATTGTATGGTCATAAAGTTATACTAATGTGAACATCAATGTAGTTATTCAATATGTTTTTCAATATAATATATTATACATATTATAATAAATATTTTACTCCAAATTGAATATTTCTTCCTGATGATTAGTTCTTAAATGTAATTTTATTTACTCACAGAACAGCTCTGGAGGCTTTGACCACTGGCAGCAGCCTCAGAAGACCTTCCTCTGATCTGGAGTATTTCTTCAGGTCAAACACATCCAGCTCCTTTTCTGAAGTCAGCAACACAAAGACCAGAGCTGACCACTGTGCAGGTGACAGGTTGGGTTTTGAGAGACTTCCTGATCTCAGGTAGCTTTGGATCTCCTCTACTAGAGAATGGTCATTCAGTTCATTCAGACAGTGGAACAGATTGATGCTCGTCTCTGAAGAGAGATTCTCCCTGATCTTCTCCTTGATGTACTCGACTGTGTCTTCATGGCTCTGTGAGCTGCTTCTTGTCTTTGTCAGTAGACCTCGTAAGTGCTTCTGATTGGACTCCAGTGAGAGGCCCAGAAGGAAGCGGAGGAAAAGGTCCAGGTTTCCCGTCTCACTTTGTAAGGCTTTATCCACAGCACTCTTGTAGAAAGTAACTTCAGAGTTGTTTTTTGTTTGCAGTTCATCCATTAGATTCTCATTGTTGTTGATGAATGAGAGGAACACATATACAGCAGCCAGAAACTCCTGAATGCTCAGATGAACAAAGCAGTACACCTTTTCCTGGAACAGCCCACGTTCCACTTTAAAGAGCTGTGTGCACAATCCTGAGTACACTGAGGCTTCACTGACATCAATACCAGACTCTTTCAGGTCTTCTTCATAGAAAATTAGGTTGCGTGTGGACCTGTCTCTTCTTTCCCAAGATACTTTTCATTCTTCTGTTTGGTATGAAACACCACAAGGTGTGTGTACATCTCAGTCAGAGTCTTGGGCATCTCTTCTCTCTTATGTTTCAACATGTGTTCAAGGACTGTTGCAGAAATCCAACAGAAGACTGGAATGTGGCACATGATGTGGAGGCTCCTTGATGTCTTTATGTGTGAGATGATTCTGCTGGCCAGGTCCTCATCACTGAATCTCTTCCTGAAGTACTCCTCCTTCTGTGGGTCATTGAACCCTCGTACCTCTGACACCTGGTCAACACACACTGAAGGGATCTTATTGGCTGCTGCAGGTCGGGTAGTTATCCAGAGGAGAGCAGAGGGAAGCAGATTTCCCTTGATGAGATTTGTCAGCAGAACATCCACTGAGGTTGACTCTGTGACGTCACAACAGATCCTGTTCTTCTGGAAGTCTAGGGGCAGTCGGCACTCATCCAGACCATCAAAGATGAACAGAACTTTGTACTTGTGGTAGTTGGAGATTCTTGATTGTTTGGTTTCCACTGAGAAGTGATTGAGAAGATCAATCAAAGTTTGTTTGTCCTCTTTCATCAAATTCAGCTCCCGAAAAGGGAATGAAAATACAAATTGGACATCCTGATTTGCTTTTCCTTCAGCCCAGTCCAGAATGAACTTCTGCACAGAGACTGTTTTTCCAATGCCAGCGACTCCCTTTGTCAGCACAGTTCTGATAGGTTTGTCTTGTCCAGTTAAGGGTTTGAAGATGTCGTTACATTTGATTGCAGTCTCTGGTCTTGCTTGTTTCCTGGTTGTTGTTTCAATCTGTCTCAGCTCATGTTCATTATTGACCTCTCCTGTTCCACCCTCTGTGATGTAGAGCTCTGTGTAGATCTTATTGAGAAGTGTTGGGTTTCCTTGTTTAGCGATCCCCTCAAATACACATTGAAACTTCTTCTTTAGATTAGATTTGAGTTCACGTTGGCAAATCACAGCAGGATCATCTGAATCTAGAAATAACACAAATAATATTAATATTATGTATGTTTTAATGCCTATAGTATTGTAGGACTGTTATAAAGTTTTACATTATAATAATTTTTTCTGTTAACTGACTGTATAAATGTGTAAATGTTTTCATAATGCATTACAGACTGGTGTGACTGATTATATTATTATTGGTATTATTGATGGTATTATTAATGTTCTCTATCTCTAAATGAATCACCACAACACATCCCTGCTGCTACTTGATGAGGTCACTAGGTGTTGTGTTAAGGCTGCTACAATATCATTGAGTTACACAGCTACTTTAACTGTACTTTAGCTACAGCTTTTAAATGTTATAAAACATCATTCAACATGAGTCAGACAGATCTTACTTTTCTCCAGTGTGTCAGCAAGCTCCTTCTGGTTCATTTTCCTCAGGATGTGCAGTGTGATCTTCAGAGCCCCCTCTCTGGCACTGCTCTCCTGCTTCTCATCTTCAGGATCCACCACTTCCTTATCCTGCTTCTGACTCTCAAAGCCTTCTGGGAGTTCTGGACTAAGAATCCTCTTGAACATCTTCAGCTCATTCTTCACAAATGTCATAATTTTCTCTTCAAGCAACTGAAATAAATTAAGTAAATAAGTTAAGCAAGAGACTAAATGCTTTCTCATCAACACATTAATGAATGATTGACAGATCAACTTTACTTGAGGAAAACAAAAACAAATGTACATAACAGGACCACATACACTGAATATGGAGGCCAGGTCTGTTTGATGACTCTGGGAAGACTGACCACTGAGAATCTCTGACTCTGATCTCTCCTGTTGGTTTCTGTGGACAAAACATGAGATTACATCTCCTCATCCAGGGAGTACACACACACACACACACACACACACACACACACACACACACACACACACACACACACACACACACACACACACACACACACACACACACACACACACACACACACACACACACACACACACACACACACACACACACACACACACAGAGGGAATGTTGTGTTTGTTTAATATTGTTTTAGGACTATGAAAATGGACAAAATGATTAGCCTATGGATTATGAAAACAACAACAATAAATGGGAAAATGGGAGGAGAAATGACTAGAGACAGTGTTGTTTAACTCACTGACCAGGACCCATGAGTTCTTCTTACCTTTGTTCAGTAGAAAAGTCTTCCTCTCTAAAGTTTATAGGTAGACCCATAGACCGGTCACTCTTCATGGACACACAGCTGGGAACAGGGGAGGCTGGTCTCTCCTGCTTGATTGGTCTTCAACACAACAGAGACAAACATTACATCTCTCATCTACTCTGAGCTCAGATGGGGAAACATAAGAAGAGTTTCATTCCAAAACATCTATAAAGTTCAAGTTTATAGAATGTAGTATATAGTATATAGTTACAGTATATAGAATGTTGTATATAGTATATAGTTATAGTATATAGTATATAGTTTTTTTATAGTATATAGTATATAGTATATAGTTACAGTATATAGAATGTAGTATATAGTATATAGTATATATTATATAGTATATAGTTACAGTATATAGAATGTAGTATATAGTATATAGTTACAGTATATAGAATGCAGTATATAGTATATAGTTACAGTATATAGAATGTAGTATATAGTATATAGTTATAGTATATAGTATATAGTATATAGTATATAGTTACAGTATATAGAATGTAGTATATAGTATATAGTTACAGTATATAGAATGTAGTATATAGTATATAGTTACAGTATATAGAATGTAGTATATAGTTACAGTATATAGAATGTAGTATATAGTTACAGTATATAGAATGTAGTATATAGTATATAGTTACAGTATATAGAATGTAGTATATAGTTACAGTATATAGAATGTAGTATATAGTTACAGTATATAGAATGTAGTATATAGTTACAGTATATAGAATGTAGTATATAGTTACAGTATATATAATGTAGTATATAGTATATAGTTACAGTATATAGAATGTAGTATATAGTTACAGTATATATAATGTAGTATATAGTATATAGTTACAGTATATAGAATGTAGTATATAGTTACAGTATATAGCATGTAGTATATAGTTACAGTATATAGAATGTAGTATATAGTATATAGTTACAGTATATAGAATGTAGTATATAGTATATAGTTACAGTATATAGAATGTAGTATATAGTATATAGTTACAGTATATAGAATGTAGTATATAGTTACAATATATAGAATGTAGTATATAGTTACAGTATATAGAATGTAGTATATAGTATATAGTTACAGTATATAGAATGTAGTATATAGTATATAGTTACAGTATATAGAATTTAGTATATAGTATATAGTTACAGTATATAGAATGTAGTATATAGTATATAGTTACAGTATATAGAATATAGTATATAGTATATAGTTACAGTATATAGAATGTAGTATATAGTATATAGTTACAGTATATAGAATGTAGTATATTGTATATAGTTACAGTATATAGAATCTAGTATAAAGTATATAGTTACAGTATATAGAATGTAGTATATAGTATATAGTTACAGTATATAGAATGTAGTATATCGTATATAGTTACAGTATATAGAATGTAGTATATAGTATATAGTTACAGTATATAGAATGTAGTATATAGTATATATATAGTTACAGTATATAGAATGTAGTATATAGTATATAGTTACAGTATATAGAATGTAGTATATAGTAGTTGAGGTAATATATAGTTACAGTATATAGAATGTAGTATAGGTGTATATAGTTACAGTATATAGAATCATCTCACCTCTTAGTTTTGGTGTCATGTTCCCAGAGAGACTCATTTTAGAGGCAGGGTCCCCCTCCTCTCTCTCCCCAGAGAGATGCCAGTAGGCAGGTCCTCCTCTCTCTTCCCAGAGAGATGCCTTTTAGAGGCAGGTCCCTCCTCTCTCTTCCCAGAGTAGCCTTTTAGAGGCAGGTCCCTCCTCTCTCTTCCCAGATGACGCTATAGAGGCAGGTCCCTCCTCTCTCTTCCCAGTAGAGACACCTTTTAGAGGCAGGGCCCTCCTCCTCTCTATCCAGGTAGAGAGACTCATTTTAGAGCATGACTATAAACAGAGATCCAACATGTTGGTTGTGGTTAACACAGTGACAACTAAACAGAGATCCAGATAACATGTACAATTGGTTGTGGTTAACACAGTGACACTAAACAGAGATCCAACATGTTGGTTGTGGTTAACACAGTGACAACTAAACAGAGATACAACATGTTGGTTGTGGTTAACACAGTGACAACTAAACAGAGATCCAACATGTTGGTTGTGGTTAACACAGTGACAACTAAACACACATCCAACATGTTGGTTGTGGTTATACACAGTGACAACTAAACAGAGATCCATCATGTTGGTTGTGGTTAACACAGTGACAACTAAACAGAGATCCAACATGTTGGAAATGGTTAACACAGTGACAACTAAACAGAGATCCAACATGTTGGTTGTGGTTAACACAGTGACAACTAAACAGAGAAACAGTGGTTGTGGTTAACACAGTGACAACTAAACTATGTTGGTTGTGGTTAACACAGTGACAACTAAACAGAGATCCAACATGTTGGTTGTGGTTAACACAGTGACAACTAAACAGAGATCCAACATGTTGGTTGTGGTTAACACAGTGACAACTAAACAGAGATCCAACATGTTGGTTGTGGTTATTAACACAGTGACAACTAAACAGAGATCCAACATGTTGGTTATGTATTAGTTAACACAGTGACAACTAAACAGAGATCCAACATGTTGGTTGTGGTTATTAACACAGTGACAACTAAACAGAGATCCAACATGTTGGTTGTGGTTATTAACACAGTGACAACTAAACAGAGATCCAGCATGTTGGTTGTGGTTAACACAGTGACAACTAAACAGAGATCCATCATGTTGGTTGTGGTTATTAACACAGTGACAACTAAACAGAGATCCAACATGTTGGTTGTGGTTATTAACACAGTGACAACTAAACAAGGATCCAACATGTTGGTTGTGGTTAACACAGTGACAACTAAACAGAGATCCAACATGTTGGTTGTGGTTATTAACACAGTGACAACTAAACAGAGATACAACATGTTGGTTGTGGTTATTAACACAGTGACAACTAAACAAGGATCCAGCATGTTGGTTGTGGTTATTAACACAGTGACAACTAAACAAGGATCCAGCATGTTGGTTGTGGTTATTAACACAGTGACAACTAAACAGAGATCCAGCATGTTGGTTGTGGTTATTAACACAGTGACAACTAAACAGAGATCCATCATGTTGGTTGTGGTTATTAACACAGTGACAACTAAACAGATATCCATCATGTTGGTTGTGGTTATTAACACAGTGACAACTAAACAGAGATCCATCATGTTGGTTGTGGTTATTAACACAGTGACAACTAAACAGAGATCCAACATGTTGGTTGTGGTTAACACAGTGACAACTAAACAAGGATCCAGCATGTTGGTTGTGGTTATTAACACAGTGACAACTAAACAGAGATCCAACATGTTGGTTGTGGTTAACACAGTGACAACTAAACAGAGATCCAGCATGTTGGTTGTGGTTATTAACACAGTGACAACTAAACAGAGATCCAGCATGTTGGTTGTGGTTAACACAGTGACAACTAAACAGAGATCCAGCATGTTGGTTGTGGTTAACACAGTGACAACTAAACAGAGATCCAACATGTTGGTTGTGGTTATTAACACAGTGACAACTAAACAGAGATCCAGCATGTTGGTTGTGGTTAACACAGTGACAACTAAACAGAGATCCAGCATGTTGGTTGTGGTTAACACAGTGACAACTAAACAGAGATCCAGCATGTTGGTTGTGGTTAACACAGTGACAACTAAACAGAGATACAACATGTTGGTTGTGGTTAACACAGTGACAACTAAACAGAGATCCAACATGTTGGTTGTGGTTATTAACACAGTGACAACTAAACAGAGATACAACATGTTGGTTGTGGTTAACACAGTGACAACTAAACAAGGATCCAGCATGTTGGTTGTGGTTAACACAGTGACAACTAAACAGAGATCCAACATGTTGGTTGTGGTTAACACAGTGACAACTAAACAGAGATCCAACATGTTGGTTGTGGTTATTAACACAGTGACAACTAAACAGAGATCCAACATGTTGGTTGTGGTTAACACAGTGACAACTAAACAGAGATACAACATGTTATGTGGTTAACACAGTAACAACTAAACAGAGATCCAACATGTTGGTTGTGGTTAACACAGTGACAACTAAACAAAGATACAACATGTTGGTTGTGGTTAACACAGTGACAACTAAACAGAGATCCAACATGTTGGTTGTGGTTAACACAGTGACAACTAAACAGAGATCCAACATGTTGGTTGTGGTTAACACAGTGACAACTAAACAAGGATCCAGCATGTTGGTTGTGGTTAACACAGTGACAACTAAACAGAGATCCATCATGTTGGTTGTGGTTAACACAGTGACAACTAAACAGAGATACAACATGTTGGTTGTGGTTAACACAGTGACAACTAAACAGAGATCCAACATGTTGGTTGTGGTTATTAACACAGTGACAACTAAACAGAGATCCAACATGTTGGTTGTGGTTAACACAGTGACAACTAAACAGAGATCCAACATGTTGGTTGTGGTTAACACAGTGACAACTAAACAGAGATACAACATGTTGGTTGTGGTTAACACAGTGACAACTAAACAAGATCCAGCATGTTGGTTGTGGTTAACACAGTGACAACTAAACAGAGATCCAACATGTTGGTTGTGGTTAACACAGTGACAACTAAACAGAGATCCAACATGTTGGTTGTGGTTATTAACACAGTGACAACTAAACAGAGATCCAACATGTTGGTTGTGGTTAACACAGTGACAACTAAACAGAGATCCAACATGTTGGTTGTGGTTAACACAGTGACAACTAAACAGAGATCCAACATGTTGGTTGTGGTTAACACAGTGACAACTAAACAGAGATCCAACATGTTGGTTGTGGTTAACACAGTGACAACTAAACAGAGATCCAACATGTTGGTTGTGGTTAACACAGTGACAACTAAACAGAGATCCAACATGTTGGTTGTGGTTATTAACACAGTGACAACTAAACAGAGATCCAGCATGTTGGTTGTGGTTAACACAGTGACAACTAAACAGAGATCCATCATGTTGGTTGTGGTTAACACAGTGACAACTAAACAGAGATACAACATGTTGGTTGTGGTTAACACAGTGACAACTAAACAGAGATCCAACATGTTGGTTGTGGTTAACACAGTGACAACTAAACAGAGATCCAACATGTTGGTTGTGGTTATTAACACAGTGACAACTAAACAGAGATCCAACATGTTGGTTGTGGTTAACACAGTGACAACTAAACAGAGATCCAACATGTTGGTTGTGGTTAACACAGTGACAACTAAACAGAGATCCAGCATGTTGGTTGTGTTATTAACACAGTGACAACTAAACAGAGATCCAACATGTTGGTTGTGGTTAACACAGTGACAACTAAACAGAGATACAACATGTTGGTTGTGGTTAACACAGTGACAACTAAACAGAGATACAACATGTTGGTTGTGGTTAACACAGTGACAACTAAACAGAGATCCAACATGTTGGTTGTGGTTATTAACACAGTGACAACTAAACAGAGATCCAGCATGTTGGTTGTGGTTAACACAGTGACAACTAAACAAGGATCCAGCATGTTGGTTGTGGTTAACACAGTGACAACTAAACAGAGATCCAACATGTTGGTTGTGGTTATTAACACAGTGACAACTAAACAGAGATCCAACATGTTGGTTGTGGTTATTAACACAGTGACAACTAAACAGAGATACAACATGTTGGTTGTGGTTAACACAGTGACAACTAAACAGAGATCCATCATGTTGGTTGTGGTTAACACAGTGACAACTAAACAGAGATCCAGCATGTTGGTTGTGGTTAACACAGTGACAACTAAACAAGGATCCAACATGTTGGTTGTGGTTATTAACACAGTGACAACTAAACAGAGATACAACATGTTGGTTGTGGTTAACACAGTGACAACTAAACAGAGATCCAACATGTTGGTTGTGGTTAACACAGTGACAACTAAACAAAGATTCAACATGTTGGTTGTGGTTAACACAGTGACAACTAAACAGAGATCCAACATGTTGGTTGTGGTTATTAACACAGTGACAACTAAACAGAGATCCAACATGTTGGTTGTGGTTATTAACACAGTGACAACTAAACAGAGATCCAACATGTTGGTTGTGGTTAACACAGTGACAACTAAACAGAGATCCAACATGTTGGTTGTGGTTAACACAGTGACAACTAAACAGAGATCCAACATGTTGGTTGTGGTTAACACAGTGACAACTAAACAGAGATCCAACATGTTGGTTGTGGTTATTAACACAGTGACAACTAAACAGAGATCCAACATGTTGGTTGTGGTTAACACAGTGACAACTAAACAGAGATCCAACATGTTGGTTGTGGTTAACACAGTGACAACTAAACAGAGATCCAACATGTTGGTTGTGGTTAACACAGTGACAACTAAACAGAGATCCAACATGTTGGTTGTGGTTATTAACACAGTGACAACTAAACAGAGATCCAACATGTTGGTTGTGGTTATTAACACAGTGACAACTAAACAGAGATCCAACATGTTGGTTGTGGTTAACACAGTGACAACTAAACAGAGATCCAACATGTTGGTTGTGGTTATTAACACAGTGACAACTAAACAGAGATACAACATGTTGGTTGTGGTTAACACAGTGACAACTAAACAGAGATCCAACATGTTGGTTGTGGTTAACACAGTGACAACTAAACAGAGATCCAACATGTTGGTTGTGGTTAACACAGTGACAACTAAACAGAGATCCAACATGTTGGTTGTGGTTAACACAGTGACAACTAAACAGAGATCCAACATGTTGGTTGTGGTTATTAACACAGTGACAACTAAACAGAGATCCAACATGTTGGTTGTGGTTATTAACACAGTGACAACTAAACAGAGATCCAACATGTTGGTTGTGGTTATTAACACAGTGACAACTAAACAGAGATCCAACATGTTGGTTGTGGTTATTAACACAGTGACAACTAAACAGAGATACAACATGTTGGTTGTGGTGGTTAACACAGTGACAACTAAACAGAGATCCAACATGTTGGTTGTGGTTATTAACACAGTGACAACTAAACAGAGATACAACATGTTGGTTGTGGTTATTAACACAGTGACAACTAAACAGAGATCCAACATGTTGGTTGTGGTTATTAACACAGTGACAACTAAACAGAGATCCAACATGTTGGTTGTGGTTATTAACACAGTGACAACTAAACAGAGATCCAACATGTTGGTTGTGGTTAACACAGTGACAACTAAACAGAGATCCATCATGTTGGTTGTGGTTAACACAGTGACAACTAAACAGAGATCCATCATGTTGGTTGTGGTTAACACAGTGACAACTAAACAGAGATCCAACATGTTGGTTGTGGTTATTAACACAGTGACAACTAAACAGAGATCCAACATGTTGGTTGTGGTTATTAACACAGTGACAACTAAACAGAGATCCAACATGTTGGTTGTGGTTAACACAGTGACAACTAAACAGAGATACAACATGTTGGTTGTGGTTAACACAGTGACAACTAAACAGAGATCCAACATGTTGGTTGTGGTTAACACAGTGACAACTAAACAGAGATCCAACATGTTGGTTGTGGTTATTAACACAGTGACAACTAAACAGAGATCCAACATGTTGGTTGTGGTTATTAACACAGTGACAACTAAACAGAGATCCAACATGTTGGTTGTGGTTAACACAGTGACAACTAAACAGAGATCCATCATGTTGGTTGTGGTTAACACAGTGACAACTAAACAGAGATCCATCATGTTGGTTGTGGTTATTAACACAGTGACAACTAAACAGAGATCCAACATGTTGGTTGTGGTTATTAACACAGTGACAACTAAACAGAGATCCAACATGTTGGTGTGTGGTTAACACAGTGACAACTAAACAGAGATCCAACATGTTGGTTGTGGTTAACACAGTGACAACTAAACAGAGATCCAACATGTTGGTTGTGGTTATTAACACAGTGACAACTAAACAGAGATCCAACATGTTGGTTGTGGTTAACACAGTGACAACTAAACAGAGATCCAACATGTTGGTTGTGATTAACACAGTGACAACTAAACAGAGATCCAACATGTTGGTTGTGGTTATTAACACAGTGACAACTAAACAGAGATCCAACATGTTGGTTGTGGTTAACACAGTGACAACTAAACAGAGATCCAACATGTTGGTTGTGGTTAACACAGTGACAACTAAACAGAGATCCAACATGTTGGTTGTGGTTATTAACACAGTGACAACTAAACAGAGATCCAACATGTTGGTTGTGGTTATTAACACAGTGACAACTAAACAGAGATCCAGCATGTTGGTTGTGGTTATTAACACAGTGACAACTAAACAGAGATCCAACATGTTGGTTGTGGTTATTAACACAGTGACAACTAAACAGAGATCCAACATGTTGGTTGTGGTTAACACAGTGACAACTAAACAGAGATCCAACATGTTGGTTGTGGTTATTAACACAGTGACAACTAAACAGAGATCCAACATGTTGGTTGTGGTTAACACAGTGACAACTAAACAGAGATCCAACATGTTGGTTGTGGTTATTAACACAGTGACAACTAAACAGAGATCCAACATGTTGGTTGTGGTTAACACAGTGACAACTAAACAGAGATCCAACATGTTGGTTGTGGTTATTAACACAGTGACAACTAAACAGAGATCCAACATGTTGGTTGTGGTTATTAACACAGTGACAACTAAACAGAGATCCAACATGTTGGTTGTGGTTATTAACACAGTGACAACTAAACAGAGATCCAACATGTTGGTTGTGGTTAACACAGTGACAACTAAACAGAGATCCAACATGTTGGTTGTGGTTAACACAGTGACAACTAAACAGAGATCCAACATGTTGGTTGTGGTTATTAACACAGTGACAACTAAACAGAGATCCAACATGTTGGTTGTGGTTATTAACACAGTGACAACTAAACAGAGATCCAACATGTTGGTTGTGGTTATTAACACAGTGACAACTAAACAGAGATCCAGCATGTTGGTTGTGGTTAACACAGTGACAACTAAACAGAGATCCAACATGTTGGTTGTGGTTATTAACACAGTGACAACTAAACAGAGATCCAACATGTTGGTTGTGGTTATTAACACAGTGACAACTAAACAGAGATCCAACATGTTGGTTGTGGTTATTAACACAGTGACAACTAAACAGAGATCCAGCATGTTGGTTGTGGTTAACACAGTGACAACTAAACAGAGATCCAACATGTTGGTTGTGGTTATTAACACAGTGACAACTAAACAGAGATCCAACATGTTGGTTGTGGTTATTAACACAGTGACAACTAAACAGAGATCCAACATGTTGGTTGTGGTTATTAACACAGTGACAACTAAACAGAGATCCAACATGTTGGTTGTGGTTATTAACACAGTGACAACTAAACAGAGATCCAACATGTTGGTTGTGGTTATTAACACAGTGACAACTAAACAGAGATCCAGCATGTTGGTTGTGGTTAACACAGTGACAACTAAACAGAGATCCAACATGTTGGTTGTGGTTATTAACACAGTGACAACTAAACAGAGATCCAACATGTTGGTTGTGGTTAACACAGTGACAACTAAACAGAGATCCAACATGTTGGTTGTGGTTATTAACACAGTGACAACTAAACAGAGATCCAACATGTTGGTTGTGGTTATTAACACAGTGACAACTAAACAGAGATCCAACATGTTGGTTGTGGTTAACACAGTGACAACTAAACAGAGATCCAACATGTTGGTTGTGGTTAACACAGTGACAACTAAACAGAGATCCAACATGTTGGTTGTGGTTAACACAGTGACAACTAAACAGAGATCCAACATGTTGGTTGTGGTTAACACAGTGACAACTAAACAGAGATACAACATGTTGGTTGTGGTTAACACAGTGACAACTAAACAGAGATCCAACATGTTGGTTGTGGTTATTAACACAGTGACAACTAAACAGAGATCCAACATGTTGGTTGTGGTTAACACAGTGACAACTAAACAGAGATACAACATGTTGGTTGTGGTTAACACAGTGACAACTAAACAGAGATCCAACATGTTGGTTGTGGTTAACACAGTGACAACTAAACAGAGATCCAGCATGTTGGTTGTGGTTAACACAGTGACAACTAAACAGAGATCCAACATGTTGGTTGTGGTTATTAACACAGTGTCAACTAAACAGAGATCCAACATGTTGGTTGTGGTTAACACAGTGACAACTAAACAGAGATCCAACATGTTGGTTGTGGTTATTAACACAGTGACAACTAAACAGAGATCCAACATGTTGGTTGTGGTTAACACAGTGACAACTAAACAGAGATCCAACATGTTGGTTGTGGTTATTAACACAGTGACAACTAAACAGAGATCCAACATGTTGGTTGTGGTTATTAACACAGTGACAACTAAACAGAGATCCAACATGTTGGTTGTGGTTAACACAGTGACAACTAAACAGAGATCCAACATGTTGGTTGTGGTTATTAACACAGTGACAACTAAACAGAGATCCAACATGTTGGTTGTGGTTATTAACACAGTGACAACTAAACAGAGATCCAACATGTTGGTTGTGGTTATTAACACAGTGACAACTAAACAGAGATCCAACATGTTGGTTGTGGTTATTAACACAGTGACAACTAAACAGAGATCCAACATGTTGGTTGTGGTTATTAACACAGTGACAACTAAACAGAGATCCAGCATGTTGGTTGTGGTTATTAACACAGTGACAACTAAACAGAGATCCAACATGTTGGTTGTGGTTATTAACACAGTGACAACTAAACAGAGATCCAACATGTTGGTTGTGGTTATTAACACAGTGACAACTAAACAGAGATCCAGCATGTTGGTTGTGGTTATTAACACAGTGACAACTAAACAGAGATCCAACATGTTGGTTGTGGTTATTAACACAGTGACAACTAAACAGAGATCCAACATGTTGGTTGTGGTTATTAACACAGTGACAACTAAACAGAGATCCAACATGTTGGTTGTGGTTATTAACACAGTGACAACTAAACAGAGATCCAACATGTTGGTTGTGGTTAACACAGTGACAACTAAACAGAGATCCAGCATGTTGGTTGTGATTATTAACACAGTGACAACTAAACAGAGATCCAACATGTTGGTTGTGGTTATTAACACAGTGACAACTAAACAGAGATCCAGCATGTTGGTTGTGGTTATTAACACAGTGACAACTAAACAGAGATCCAACATGTTGGTTGTGGTTATTAACACAGTGACAACTAAACAGAGATCCAGCATGTTGGTTGTGGTTATTAACACAGTGACAACTAAACAGAGATCCAACATGTTGGTTGTGATTATTAACACAGTGACAACTAAACAGAGATCCAACATGTTGGTTGTGGTTAACACAGTGACAACTAAACAGAGATCCAACATGTTGGTTGTGATTATTAACACAGTGACAACTAAACAGAGATACAACATGTTGGTTGTGGTTTAACACAGTGACAACTAAACAGAGATCCAGCATGTTGGTTGTGGTTATTAACACAGTGACAACTAAACAGAGATCCAACATGTTGGTTGTGGTTAACACAGTGACAACTAAACAGAGATCCATCATGTTGGTTGTGGTTAACACAGTGACAACTAAACAGAGATCCAACATGTTGGTTGTGGTTATTAACACAGTGACAACTAAACAGAGATCCAACATGTTGGTTGTGGTTATTAACACAGTGACAACTAAACAGAGATCCAACATGTTGGTTGTGGTTATTAACACAGTGACAACTAAACAGAGATCCAACATGTTGGTTGTGGTTATTAACACAGTGACAACTAAACAGAGATCCAACATGTTGGTTGTGGTTATTAACACAGTGACAACTAAACAGAGATCCAACATGTTGGTTGTGGTTATTAACACAGTGACAACTAAACAGAGATCCAACATGTTGGTTGTGGTTATTAACACAGTGACAACTAAACAGAGATCCAACATGTTGGTTGTGGTTAACACAGTGACAACTAAACAGAGATCCAACATGTTGGTTGTGGTTATTAACACAGTGACAACTAAACAGAGATCCAACATGTTGGTTGTGGTTATTAACACAGTGACAACTAAACAGAGATCCAACATGTTGGTTGTGGTTATTAACACAGTGACAACTAAACAGAGATACAACATGTTGGTTGTGGTTATTAACACAGTGACAACTAAACAGAGATCCAACATGTTGGTTGTGGTTAACACAGTGACAACTAAACAGAGATCCAACATGTTGGTTGTGGTTATTAACACAGTGACAACTAAACAGAGATCCAGCATGTTGGTTGTGGTTAACACAGTGACAACTAAACAGAGATCCAACATGTTGGTTGTGGTTATTAACACAGTGACAACTAAACAGAGATCCAGCATGTTGGTTGTGGTTATTAACACAGTGACAACTAAACAGAGATCCAACATGTTGGTTGTGGTTATTAACACAGTGACAACTAAACAGAGATCCAACATGTTGGTTGTGGTTATTAACACAGTGACAACTAAACAGAGATCCAACATGTTGGTTGTGGTTATTAACACAGTGACAACTAAACAGAGATCCAACATGTTGGTTGTGGTTATTAACACAGTGACAACTAAACAGAGATCCAACATGTTGGTTGTGGTTATTAACACAGTGACAACTAAACAGAGATCCAACATGTTGGTTGTGGTTATTAACACAGTGACAACTAAACAGAGATCCAACATGTTGGTTGTGGTTATTAACACAGTGACAACTAAACAGAGATCCAACATGTTGGTTGTGGTTATTAACACAGTGACAACTAAACAGAGATCCAACATGTTGGTTGTGGTTAACACAGTGACAACTAAACAGAGATCCAACATGTTGGTTGTGGTTAACACAGTGACAACTAAACAGAGATCCAACATGTTGGTTGTGGTTATTAACACAGTGACAACTAAACAGAGATCCAACATGTTGGTTGTGGTTATTAACACAGTGACAACTAAAC
This sequence comes from Oncorhynchus keta, assembly GCF_023373465.1. Classification (NCBI taxonomy): domain Eukaryota; kingdom Metazoa; phylum Chordata; class Actinopteri; order Salmoniformes; family Salmonidae; genus Oncorhynchus; species Oncorhynchus keta. The sequence continues at coordinate 198,253 of NW_026281563.1, forward strand.
AGAGATCCAACATGTTGGTTGTGGTTATTAACACAGTGACAACTAAACAGAGATCCAACATGTTGGTTGTGGTTATTAACACAGTGACAACTAAACAGAGATCCAACATGTTGGTTGTGGTTATTAACACAGTGACAACTAAACAGAGATCCAACATGTTGGTTGTGGTTATTAACACAGTGACAACTAAACAGAGATCCAACATGTTGGTTGTGGTTATTAACACAGTGACAACTAAACAGAGATCCAGCATGTTGGTTGTGGTTAACACAGTGACAACTAAACAGAGATCCATCATGTTGGTTGTGGTTAACACAGTGACAACTAAACAGAGATCCAACATGTTGGTTGTGGTTATTAACACAGTGACAACTAAACAGAGATCCAACATGTTGGTTGTGGTTAACACAGTGACAACTAAACAGAGATCCAACATGTTGGTTGTGGTTATTAACACAGTGACAACTAAACAGAGATCCAGCATGTTGGTTGTGGTTATTAACACAGTGACAACTAAACAGAGATCCAACATGTTGGTTGTGGTTAACACAGTGACAACTAAACAGAGATCCAGCATGTTGGTTGTGGTTATTAACACAGTGACAACTAAACAGAGATCCAACATGTTGGTTGTGGTTAACACAGTGACAACTAAACAGAGATCCAGCATGTTGGTTGTGGTTAACACAGTGACAACTAAACAGAGATCCAACATGTTGGTTGTGGTTAACACAGTGACAACTAAACAGAGATCCAACATGTTGGTTGTGGTTAACACAGTGACAACTAAACAGAGATCCAGCATGTTGGTTGTGGTTAACACAGTGACAACTAAACAGAGATCCAACATGTTGGTTGTGGTTATTAACACAGTGACAACTAAACAGAGATCCAACATGTTGGTTGTGGTTAACACAGTGACAACTAAACAGAGATCCAACATGTTGGTTGTGGTTATTAACACAGTGACAACTAAACAGAGATCCAACATGTTGGTTGTGGTTAACACAGTGACAACTAAACAGAGATCCAACATGTTGGTTGTGGTTAACACAGTGACAACTAAACAGAGATCCAACATGTTGGTTGTGGTTATTAACACAGTGACAACTAAACAGAGATCCAGCATGTTGGTTGTGGTTATTAACACAGTGACAACTAAACAGAGATCCAACATGTTGGTTGTGGTTATTAACACAGTGACAACTAAACAGAGATCCAACATGTTGGTTGTGGTTAACACAGTGACAACTAAACAGAGATCCAACATGTTGGTTGTGGTTAACACAGTGACAACTAAACAGAGATCCAACATGTTGGTTGTGGTTATTAACACAGTGACAACTAAACAGAGATCCAACATGTTGGTTGTGGTTATTAACACAGTGACAACTAAACAGAGATCCAACATGTTGGTTGTGGTTATTAACACAGTGACAACTAAACAGAGATCCATCATGTTGGTTGTGGTTAACACAGTGACAACTAAACAGAGATCCAACATGTTGGTTGTGGTTATTAACACAGTGACAACTAAACAGAGATCCAACATGTTGGTTGTGGTTAACACAGTGACAACTAAACAGAGATCCAACATGTTGGTTGTGGTTAACACAGTGACAACTAAACAGAGATCCAGCATGTTGGTTGTGGTTATTAACACAGTGACAACTAAACAGAGATCCAACATGTTGGTTGTGGTTAACACAGTGACAACTAAACAGAGATCCATCATGTTGGTTGTGGTT
>NW_026281563.1:205000-240000 GCF_023373465.1 Oncorhynchus keta
TGGCAGTAAACACCTGCTGTAACTAGACTTTACAACTATGTGTTCTGTTTCAGCTCAGCCGCCTCCCCACCCTGATAATAAAGTGTTATATTGGTATCTTCCACTAGATGGCAGTAAACACCTGCTGTAACTAGACTTTACAACTATGTGTTCTGTTTCACACAGGCAGTGTCCCAGAGGAGGAGCGTTGCTCTAGGATCAGCTCCCCCTCTCCATGTAATCTGATTCATTATGATCTAGGATCAGGTCCCCCTCTCCATCTAATCTGACTCATTCTCTAATCTGATTCATTATGATCTAGGATCAGGTTCCCCTCTCCATCTAATCTGATTCATTATGATCTAGGATCAGGTCCCCTCTCCATGTAATCTGATTCATTATGATCTAGGATCAGGTCCCCTCTCCATGTAATCTGATTCATTATGATCTAGGATCAGGTCCCCCTCTCCATGTAATCTGATTCATTATGATCTAGGATCAGGTCCCCTCTCCATGTAATCTGATTCATTATGATCTAGGATCAGGTCCCCCTCTCCATGTAATCTGATTCATTATGATCTAGGATCAGGTCCCCTCTCCATGTAATCTGATTCATTATGATCTAGGATCAGGTCCCTCCTCTCCATGTAATCTGATTCATTATGATCTAGGATCAGGTCCCCTCTCCATGTAATCTGATTCATTATGATCTAGGATCAGGTCCTCCTCTCCATGTAATCTGATTCATTATGATCTAGGATCAGGTCCCCCTCTCCATGTAATCTGATTCATTATGATCTAGGATCAGGTCCCTCCTCTCCATGTAATCTGATTCATTATGATCTAGGATCAGGTCCCCCTCTCCATGTAATCTGATTCATTATGATCTAGGATCAGGTCCCCTGTCCATGTAATCTGATTCATTATGATCTAGGATCAGGTCCCTCCTCTCCATGTAATCTGATTCATTATGATCTAGGATCAGGTCCCCCTCTCCATGTAATCTGATTCATTATGATCTAGGATCAGGTCCCCCTCTCCATGTAATCTGATTCATTATGATCTAGGATCAGGTTCTCCTCTCCATGTAATCTGATTCATTATGATCTAGGATCAGGTCCCCCTCTCCATGTAATCTGATTCATTATGATCTAGGATCAGGTCCCCCTCTCCATGTAATCTGATTCATTATGATCTAGGATCAGGTCTCCCTCTCCATGTAATCTGATTCATTATGATCTTGGTTAATTATGATCTAGGATCAGGTCCCCCTCTCCATGTAATCTGATTCATTCTGATCTAGGATCAGGTCTCCCTCTCCATGTAATCTGATTCATTATGATCTAGGATCAGGTTCCCCTCTCCATGTAATCTGATTCATTATGATCTAGGATCAGGTCCCCCTCTCCATGTAATCTGATTCATTATGATCTAGGATCAGGTCCCCCTCTCCATGTAATCTGATTCATTATGATCTAGGATCAGGTCCTCCTCTCCATGTAATCTGATTCATTATGATCTTGGTTAATTATGTCCTAGGATCAGGTCCCCCTCTCCCTGTAATCTGATTATTATTCTGATCTAGGATCAGGTCCCCTCTCCCTGTAATCTGGTTAATTCTGATCTAGGATCAGGTCCCCCCTCTCCATGTAATCTGATTCATTATGATCTAGGATCAGGTCTCCCTCTCCATGTAATCTGATTCATTATGATCTAGGATCAGGTCCCTCCTCTCCATGTAATCTGATTCATTATGATCTAGGATCAGGTCCCCTCTCCATGTAATCTGATTCATTATGATCTAGGATCAGGTCCCCCTCTCCATGTAATCTGATTCATTATGATCTAGGATCAGGTCCCCCTCTCCATGTAATCTGATTCATTATGATCTAGGATCAGGTCCCCCTCTCCATGTAATCTGATTCATTATGATCTAGGATCAGGTCCCCCTCTCCATGTAATCTGATTCATTATGATCTAGGATCAGGTCCTCCACTCCATGTAATCTGGTTAATTCTGATCTGGGATCAGGTCCCTCCTGTCCATGTAATCTGATTCATTATGATTGTTTTGTCTCATGTCTCTTTATATTCATGTAGCCTGGGGGCCATGTAATCTGATTCATTATCATCTAGGATCAGCTCCCCCTCTCCACGTAATCTGATTCATTATAATCTAGGATCAGGTCCCTTCTCTCCACGTAATCTGATTCATTATGATCTAGGATCAGGTCCTCCTCTCCATGTAATCTGGTTAATTCTGATCTAGGATCAGGTCCCTCCTCTCCATGTAATCTGATTCATTATGATCTAGGATCAGGTCCCTTCTCTCCATGTAATCTGATTCATTATGATTGTTTTGTCTCATGTCTCTTTATATTCATGTAGCCTGGGGGCCATGTAATCTGATTCATTATGATTGTTTAGTCTCATGTCTCTTTATATTCATGTAGCCTGGGGGAAATGTAGCTGTATTGAAATCACCTTGTTTTATAACCTTCTTTGTTTCTCAGTGGTACTTCAGTTGTCCTGACAACGTTCAATTCTTTCACACAGTAATGCTCCAGCATCCACTCAGAGATTATGCATCTACTGCATTCCTCAAATACTGCAGTTGTTCAGCAAGTCCCTGAGATCGTCCTGTTCAACCACATGTATTAGTTTATTTGTCAGATGAAACCTGAGGGGACTGTAGTGGGTCATAATGCATCAACATGGTTCTGAGGTCCTCAACAATGTTATTCTGTACCGTAGCTGGGATGCAGTGTTCTTTCCTGGTTTACTAAATAACAAGACAGATATTGTTTTGGAGACGTTCAATTAGCTGCTCAGTGTTGATCTCTGTGTCTTGAACATATTCAGCCTCTGGCAGACTCTCTACATCGCTCATGTCATCTTCAATGGGATCAGTCCCAGTCTCAAATTCATCATGAGGGCAATTCTCATCTATGTTGGCTCTTTAAAGCTCTCTGTGGTTTTGGTAGATGTCTGACCGATAGAAGCTGAAACATCTACTTGTTTTCCCACACCCATTGAGTCCACAGGTAGTTAGAGAATGTGGTTCATGCTGGTGATAGAGGCCAATATGTGTGAGTAGTCTGGACGCAGAGAACGTTTGCTCGTGGCAAAGTGGACAATTGAATAGAGTTGGCATTCTTCAGAAAGATTGTGAACCTTGGAATGATGGGATGGAATCATGGAGATCATTGGTACTCAGACACTTGCTGACATACCTTAAGGGAACATTTTGACATTTTGTGTATAGTTAATGAGAAAGTCCATATTGCAAATGTACGGTCCCTTACTAGACGTCAGAAAACGTTTGTAAAATTCGCGGTTGGTGTCGGGCCGTGCGGTAGGGCCGGACCTACCGGGAAGTCATCGAATGTACTTTCTCGGACATTCGGTTTCCGTTTTATAAAATAATAACATTTTGGTCATTTTTCCACTGTACCGGAAATTCCCACAAAAGGGCATAAGCAATCATATTGCAATTGTACAAAACATCACAAATCACGACGGGGCGTTATCTCCAAAACGGAAAATATTTGAAGCCGAAACTTGGTGAGCGTAGGTTTGGCATAATGGGCAGTTGGCCCCGAACAAGATGGTGTCTAGGCCTCAACGGTTTTTGAGTTATGGCCATTTCTCTGGGATTAAAGGTCCAAAATGAAAATAGAAAAATTATTTTTCCACTTCACGTCAAAGACAAGGAGCCTCCGGTGTCATTAAAAAAAGAACCAGCCATTTATCTATCGTCATTTAAGAGAAATCGTACAATGTTCAAAGATAGGTGTTTTTTTTTCAACAGTTACAGATCCAGTTGCAGGGTGTTCTTACAAATCTTTTTAAAGTGTGCTGCGGAGCTCTGCGAGATTTCTGTGATTGTCTATGATTTTCTGAAATAACACACACTCACTAAACCCTCCGTAAATAACTCAGTTCTTAACGTAAAGAGACGTAAGATTCTGTAAGAGCATACCCCAATGAGGATGTGTGTTTCGAATGGTTAAAAAAGTCAGATCTGTCCAAAACTTCATATATGTGATTAGGCAACCCCCATGAACTGTAAATCAGTCATTTTTCCCATAAAAGTTCAAAGGAAAACTAAATCACACACACACACAGCTTGGATGGAGGGACCCATTGGGGTGCGTAGAGACATACACTGCCTGCATTAGTTAACCTTGTTGGAACTTTTAAAGAACCGTCAGACCTAGACGGAAACTTTTGAATCCTGTTCTAGACCTCAGGTCGATAGTGCGTGGTGAGTTAGGTGGCTTTAGAAGGTTCTCGGACCGAGAAACAGCCTCGTACATTTGCAATGACTTCAATTCATTTTGACCATTACGAAAATGACGACATTTAGAAAAGTCTCAGAGACACAAGACTAGATGCATTGAAACCGGCTCGGCCCATAGAGACGGACCCCAACGTTTCTGTCCGATAGCTTATTCAAGGACCCTGTAGCAAGGCATGGAAAAATGTAGATTTTCAGCACCAATTAGGGTTTTGCTCGGGCACCGAAGGACCTATCGAGCCGAAACTCGGGATTCGGGGTCGCCTCACATAGGCCTACACATAATGTCCGAACTGGACCCGCAGCTAGAACATATCTAGGTGTTTCATGTTTTTTTATGGTTTGAACCGAAGACGTTGTGAATTTTTGGCCAGCTCTGAAGTATGTGATAGTTGGCTACTAAACGAGTTGGAAAAAGTGGGTTTGGTGTCAGTTTGTATCAGTTTCGTGTCAGAATGATATCTAATTGACTGATGGACTCTTGTCCACTTGACTCTTGTCCATTTGCAATATGTTTAAACAGTGAGGTACCATCACCAAAGTGACATTCTGAAATCAACCCTAACGAGCGATTGAGATGAACCAGAATCACTGCCCAGCCATCCCGAGTTCATCGGGCCAGTCAATTTCACATTCCTGCAGGATTTTTATAGCATGACAAATTCGTGGTGGTACCTGCCCATTGAACCATATTGCAAATGCACAGTGACTTTGCAAAAGTAAGAAAACATAAACAAATGGACATAATGAAATCATGAAAACAATGCGTATCCATCAGAATATTTTAAACAGTCCATAAAGCACTCAGGACGGCCCCCACGGATAGAGGGCCGTAGTAGGGTACTCCTATAGCGGGCAAGGACAATAGGAGTCCCGGTAAATGCATTTGCAACCATATTTTTTATTTTTGGGTTACCAGGTGCCTATTTTCAATCACCAGTTGCACAACAATGCACATGCATTTGCAATATGATTCTATAGTGAAAAAAACATCACCAAATGGACATGATGAAATCAACACAACGTGTGATGGAAATTAACAACTATCACTGCCCTGCCATCCCGAGTTCATCAGTTCAGTCAATTTTGGCCCCCAAAAAAGTGACTTTTGACTTTGACTTTTGACTTCCTATGAAATCATATTGCAAATGGACAAATCATATTCCTTATGCACAAGTAAAAAAAATAAATGATGATAAGATTTTACAAAAGTGTATTCATACAGTTCTTACACATGATTAATTGACTTAAAATCGAAACAATTTTGAAAAACATTCCAGAAAGCACCTTTTTTACGAGGGTGATAAGTTTTTTTTTTAAAGTTCACATTTTCGACTTTTGACTTCCTATTAAATCATATTGCAAATGGACAAAACATATGCCTTATGCACAAGTAAAAAAATAAAATAAAAATTATGATAATAAAATACGACTAAAGTATGTTGATACAGTTCTTATACGTGTGTAATTGACACAAAATTCAAAAGAATTTTGAAAAACTCTCTCCAGACAACCAACTTTCCTCCTAATTAGTATTCATGGTTGTTCCATAGCGAAGCAGAGCTTGTCAGGAAAGATGAAGATGTCTGTCTCTTATTTATCTGACTCCATATTTCTTAGTTTGGGACATTATGGGATTCTGCAGTCCCACATTTAAGTGTTGACTCAGATAATATGATGCTCCAAATGGGGCATTAAGTTCTTCTTCCATGTCAACTCAAATTGTCGTTTTAGAGTTGTCAATAAAGAGCATATCAGGACAGTTATAAAGTATTCTTGTTATAATTGTCCTTTTAGAGTTGTCAATAAAGAGCCTATCAGGGCAGTTATAAAGTATTCTTGATATAATTGTCCTTTTAGAGTTGTCAATAAAGAGCCTATCAGGGCAGTTATAAAGTCTTCTTGATATAATTGTCCTATTAGAGTTGTCAATAAAGAGCCTATCAGGGCAGTTATAAAGTCTTCTTGATATAATTGTCCTATTAGAGTTGTAGGTAAAGAGCCTATCAGGGCAGTTATAAAGGCTTCTTGATATAATTGTCCTGTTAGAGTTGTAGGTAAACAGCCTATCAGGGCAGTTATAAAGTATTCTTGATGTAATTGTCCTGTTAGAGTTGTCAGTAAAGAGCCTATCAGGACAGTTATAAAGTCTTCTTGATATAATTGTCCTATTAGAGTTGTCAATAAAGAGCCTATCAGGGCAGTTATAAAGTCTTCTTGATATAATTACATGTTAGGGTAGCTTTAATCCTCCCTTCTAAGTCTTTGCCTGTCAACTAGTTTGGTTCATCCTGGTCCTTTTAATAGTCCAGATGAATAATGTTGTCTCTGGTGTTAAAGGAGTAGGCAGGTATGGACAGTGGAAACATTAATCATGTTGTCTCTGGTGTTAAATGAGTAGGCAGGTATGGACAGTGGAAACATTAATCATGTTGTCTCTGGTGTTAAAGGAGTAGGCAGGTATGGACAGTGGAAACATTAATCATGTTGTCTCTGGTGTTAAAGGAGTAGGCAGGTATGGACAGTGGAAACATTAATCATGTTGTCTCTGGTGTTAAATGAGTAGGCAGGTATGGACAGTGGAAACATTAATCATGTTGTCTCTGGTGTTAAAGGAGTTGGCAGGTATGGACAGTGGAAACATTAATCATGTTGTCTCTGGTGTTAAAGGAGTAGGCAGGTATGGACAGTGCTGATGTTCCTCCTTGAGGACGGTCATAGACTGTGACTGATAGTCAACATACCTAGTTATCTACCTCTGATGTGAGTAGATCTCACTCCCAGACTGTGACTGATAGTCAACATACCTAGTTATCTACCTCTGATGTGAGTAGATCTCACTCCCAGACTGTGACTGATAGTCAACATACCTAGTTATCTACCTGATTATATTGACATTACACTGTTGATCTCTGATAATGGCCCTTACTGATCATAGAGCTGTTTATACTGACATTACACTGTTTATCTCTGATAATGGCCCTTACTGATCATAGAGCTGTTTATACTGACATTACACTGTTTATCTCTGATAATGGCCCTTACTGATCATAGAGCTGTTTATACTGACATTACACTGTTTATCTCTGATAATGGCCCTTACTGATCATAGATCTGTTTATATTGACATTACACTGTTTATCTCTGATAATGGCCCTTACTGATCAGAGAGCTGTTTATACTGACATTACACTGTTTATCTCTGATAATGGCCCTTACTGATCAGAGAGCTGTTTATACTGACATTACACTGTTTATCTCTGATAATGGCCCTGGCAGAGCATCCTATTGGAAGCTTAATAGCTCTATATTAAAACATGAGTTGGTCCAGATGGAGATAAACAATGTAATTACACACTTCAGGAACAACGCTATGAATAACAATTTATACAGTAAATAACTGGGAGCTTTTCAAGGTTGGAAAATATGCAAGAAAACATGAGAGTATTGTTGGAAAGACCAGGGGAGCTGAAGAAGAAGGTGTAATTACAAAGATCACCTGTCTTGTTCAAAAGCCTGTTGAAAGTCTTTCAGAGGAGGATAAATCTGTTCTGTTTGATCTACAACACCAGTTGGATGATATGTATAAACTGAAAGCAGACGGAACCTTTGTCAGATGTAGGTAGAAATGGAGGAGGATGGACAAAATTGATCTTGTTTTTTTTCAGTTTAGAAAAAACACAATTCAACAATTAAATATGACTGGTCTCATCACATATACCACATTCATCTACATCTTTAGTTGCATCTTCACAGTATTGTGAGGTGTCCTCATCTTCTACAGTATTGTGAGGTGTCTTCATCTTCTACAGTATTGTGAGGTGTCCTCATCTTCTACAGTATTGTGAGGTGTCCTCATCTTCTACAGTATTGTGAGGTGTCCTCATCTTCTACAGTATTGTGAGGTGTCCTCATCTTCTACAGTATTGTGAGGTGTCCTCATCTTCTACAGTATTGTGAGGTGTCCTCATCTTCTACAGTATTGTGAGGTGTCCTCATCTTCTACAGTATTGTGAGGTGTCCTCATCTTCTACAGTATTGTGAGGTGTTCTCATCTTCTACTGTATTGTGAGGTGTTCTCATCTTCTACAGTATTGTGAGGTGTCCTCATCTTCTACAGTATTGTGAGGTGTCCTCATCTTCTACAGTATTGTGAGGTGTCCTCATCTTCTACAGTATTGTGAGGTGTCCTCATCTTCTACAGTATTGTGAGGTGTCCTCATCTTCTACAGTATTGTGAGGTGTCCTCATCTTCTACAGTATTGTGAGGTGTCCTCATCTTCTACAGTATTGTGAGGTGTCCTCATCTTCTACAGTATTGTGAGGTGTCCTCATCTTCTACAGTATTGTGAGGTGTCCTCATCTTCTACAGTATTGTGAGGTGTCCTCATCTTCTACAGTATTGTGAGGTGTCCTCATCTTCTACAGTATTGTGAGGTGTCCTCATCTTCTACAGTATTGTGAGGTGTCCTCATCTTCTACAGTATTGTGAGGTGTCCTCATCTTCTACAGTATTGTGAGGTGTCCTCATCTTCTACAGTATTGTGAGGTGTCCTCATCTTCTACAGTATTGTGAGGTGTCCTCATCTTCTACAGTATTGTGAGGTGTCCTCATCTTCTCAGTATTGTGAGGTGTCCTCATCTGTATTGTGAGGTGTCCTCTTCCAGTATTGTGAGGTGTCCTCATCTTCTACAGTATTATGAGGTGTCCTCATCTTCTACAGTATTGTGAGGTGTCCTCATCTTCTACAGTATTGTGAGGTGTCCTCATCTTCTACAGTATTGTGAGGTGTCCTCATCTTCTACAGTATTGTGAGGTGTCCTCATCTTCTACAGTATTGTGAGGTGTCCTCATCTTCTACAGTATTGTGAGGTGTCCTCATCTTCTACAGTATTGTGAGGTGTCCTCATCTTCTACAGTATTGTGAGGTGTCCTCATCTTCTACAGTATTGTGAGGTGTCCTCATCTTCTACAGTATTGTGAGGTGTCCTCAGAACAGTATTGTGAGGTGTCCTCATCTTTACAGTATTGTGAGGTGTCCTCATCTTCTACAGTATTGTGAGGTGTCTTCATCTTCTACAGTATCGTGAGGTGTCCTCATCTTTACAGTATTATGAGGTGTCCTCATCTTCTACAGTATTGTGAGGTGTCTTCATCTTCTACAGTATTATGAGGTGTCCTCATCTTCTACAGTATCGTGAGGTGTCCTCATCTTCTACAGTATTGTGAGGTGTCTTCATCTTCACAGTATTGTGAGGTGTCCTCATCTTCTACAGTATTGTGAGGTGTCTTCATCTTCTACAGTATTGTGAGGTGTCTTCATCTTCTACAGTATTGTGAGGTGTCTTCATCTTTACAGTATTTTGAGGTGTCCTCATCTTCTACAGTATTGTGAGGTGTCCTCATCTTCTACAGTATCGTGAGGTGTCCTCATCTTCTACAGTATTGTGAGGTGTCCTCATCTTCTACAGTATTGTGAGGTGTCCTCATCTTCTACAGTATTGTGAGGTGTCCTCATCTTCTACAGTATTGTGAGGTGTCTTCATCTTCTACAGTATTGTGAGGTGTCCTCATCTTCTACAGTATTGTGAGGTGTCCTCATCTTCTACAGTATCGTGAGGTGTCTTCATCTTCTACAGTATTGTGAGGTGTCCTGACTACAGGTCTGATTATCTTCTACAGTATTGTGAGGTGTCCTCATCTTCTACAGTATTGTGAGGTGTCTTCATCTTCTCCCAGTATTGTGAGGTGTCCTCATCTTTACAGTATGAGGTGTCCTCATCTTCTACAGTATTATGAGGTGTCTTCATCTTCTACAGTATTGTGAGGTGTCTTCATCTTCTACAGTATTGTGAGGTGTCTCATCTTCTACAGTATTGTGAGGTGTCTTCATCTTCTACAGTATTGTGAGGTGTCCTCATCTTCTACAGTATTGTGAGGTGTCTCATCTTCTACAGTATTTTGAGGTGTCCTCATCTTCTACAGTATCGTGAGGTGTCCTCAACAGTATCGTGAGGTGTCCTCATCTTCTACAGTATTGTGAGGTGTCTTCATCTTCTACAGTATTTTGAGGTGTCCTCATCTTCTACAGTATCGTGAGGTGTCCTCATCTTCTACAGTATTGTGAGGTGTCCTCATCTTCTACAGTATTGTGAGGTGTCCTCATCTTCTACAGTATTGTGAGGTGTCCTCATCTTCTACAGTATTGTGAGGTGTCCTCATCTTCTACAGTATTGTGAGGTGTCCTCATCTTCTACAGTATTGTGAGGTGTCCTCATCTTCTACAGTATTGTGAGGTGTCCTCATCTTCTACAGTATTGTGAGGTGTCCTCATCTTCTACAGTATTGTGAGGGGTCCTCATCTTCTACAGTATTGTGAGGTGTCCTCATCTTCTACAGTATTATGAGGTGTCCTCATCCCAGTGTCCTCATCTTCTACAGTATTATGAGGTGTCCTCATCTTCTACAGTATCGTGAGGTGTCCTCATCTTTACAGTATTGTGAGGTGTCCTCATCTTCCCAGTATTGTGAGGTGTCCTCATCTTTACAGTATTGTAAAGGTGTCCTCCCTCCCAGTTGTGATTGTCTGGGGGATTGTGAAACCAGTTGGTGAGGCTGACAGGGAACAGTGTGATGAAACCCTGTTAAAGTTGAACACATCATTTATTCTATTGAACAACTTAAAAATAATAAGTCTCCTGGGACTCCCAGTATCTGACTCCAGAACAGTTCTTTTCTGATTACATTGGGACTAATGGTGTATCTCCCAGTTTGACTCAACTGATTACAGAACAGTTAGTCCCCTCCCAGTTTGACTCCAGGTCTGATTACATTGTAAATAATGTTTCTCCCAGTTAGTCCCTTTTCTGTTGGAAGTCTCCTGGGACCCTGAGTTTTACACAACTGATTACAGAACAGTTAGTCCCTCCCTGTTGGAGGTCTCCAGGTCTGATGGTTACATTGAGTATTACACAACTGATTACCTCCCAGTTTGTCCCTTTTCTGTTGGAGGTCTCCTGGGACTGATGGTGTATCCTGAGTTTTACACAACTGTTTACAGAACAGTTAGTCCCTTTTCTGTTGGTCTTTTATGAAAGCATTGTAAATAATGCTCTCCCTCCCAGTCTGACTCCAGGTCTGATTACATTGTAAATAATGCTCTTCCTCCCAGTCTGACTCCAGGTCTGATTACATTGTAAATAATGCTCTCCCTCCCAGTCTGACTCCAGGTCTGATTACATTGTAAATAATGCTCTCCCTCCCAGTCTGACTCCAGGTCTGATTACATTGTAAATAATGCTCTCCCTCCCAGTTTGACTCCAGGTCTGATTACATTGTAAATAATGCTCTCCCTCCCAGTTTGACTCCAGGTCTGATTACATTGTAAATAATGCTCTCCCTCCCAGTTTGACTCCAGGTCTGATTACATTGTAAATAATGCTCTCCCTCCCAGTCTGACTCCAGGTCTGATTACATTGTAAATAATGCTCTCCCTCCCAGTCTGACTCCAGGTCTGATTACATTGTAAATAATGCTCTCCCTCCCAGTTTGACTCCAGGTCTGATTACATTGTAAATAATGCTCTCCCTCCCAGTCTGAATCCAGGTCTGATTACATTGTAAATAATGCTCTCCCACCCAGTTTGACTCCAGGTCTGATTACATTGTAAATAATGCTCTCCCTCCCAGTCTGAATCCAGGTCTGATTACATTGTAAATAATGCTCTCCCTCCCAGTCTGAATCCAGGTCTGATTACATTGTAAATAATGCTCTCCCTCCCAGTCTGAATCCAGGTCTGATTACATTGTAAATAATGCTCTCCCACCCAGTTTGACTCCAGGTCTGATTACATTGTAAATAATGCTCTCCCTCCCAGTCTGAATCCAGGTCTGATTACATTGTAAATAATGCTCTCCCTCCCAGTCTGAATCCAGGTCTGATTACATTGTAAATAATGCTCTCCCACCCAGTTTGACTCCAGGTCTGATTACATTGTAAATAATGCTCTCCCTCCCAGTCTGAATCCAGGTCTGATTACATTGTAAATAATGCTCTCCCACCCAGTTTGACTCCAGGTCTGATTACATTGTAAATAATGCTCTCCCTCCCAGTCTGACTCCAGGTCTGATTACATTGTAAATAATGTTCTCCCTCCCAGTCTGACTCCAGGTCTGATTACATTGTAAATAATGCTCTCCCTCCCAGTCTGACTCCAGGTCTGATTACATTCATCCATAAGCCCAAGAAAGACTTGTTACAGACTCTATAATTTACATCCTGTCTGTAGACACTACTAAATATTAGACTTGTTATATTTGCAAAAGAATGAAAGCAATGTTGGACGCAATTATAGAGGAGACCCAATCTGTCTTCATGAGGAATAGACATATGTTACAGACTGTGTGATAGACATTTGTTACAGACTGTGTGATAGACATTTGTTACAGACTGTGTGATAGACATATGTTACAGACTGTGTGATAGACATATGTTACAGACTGTGTGATAGACATATGTTACAGACTGTGTGATAGACATATGTTACAGACTGTGTGATAGACATATGTTACAGACTGTGTGATAGACATATGTTACAGACTGTGTGATAGACATATGTTACAGACTGTGTGATAGACATATGTTACAGACTGTGTGATAGACATATGTTACAGACTGTGTGATAGACATATGTTACAGACTGTGTGATAGACATATGTTACAGACTGTGTGATAGACATATGTTACAGACTGTGTGATAGACATATGTTACAGACTGTGTGATAGACATATGTTGCAGACTGTGTGATAGACATATGTTACAGACTGTGTGATAGACATATGTTACAGACTGTGGGATAGACATATGTTACAGACTGTGTGAATCTCTCTATCTGCAATATTCCACTTAAGGAAAATGTAACATACCTTGGGATTAACATGTCTAAGGATCAACAGAAAATATGCTCATTCAATCTGTGTACTTATTATTGAAGAAAACAAATGAAAAGAAGTTGAACCAATGGTTGCAGAGGGATTTATCCTTGAAAGGTTGAGTGTTGCTTTCTAAAGATGAAGTTATTTCCAGATCTACTTCCAGATCTACCTACAGATCTATTTACATATCTACTTACAGATCTACTTCCAGATCTACTTACAGATCTACTTCCAGATCTACTTACAGATCTACTTACAGATCTACTTAGTTCCTGAATTAAGTTTTGAGATTATGCTGCAGGATTTAGAGGTAATTTGTGGTTTAGTACATTACCCTGCGTGACTGCTTATTGCATTGCTCCACACCACCACAAGGGGGAGGTAGAGCACTGACTATGCTCTTGGGTTCCAAGGCGCTAATTTGTCTAATGTAGCTGACAGTGAATGAATGGGCTGATGTAGCTGACAGTGAATGAATGGGCTGATGTAGCTGACAGTGAATGAATGGGCTGATGTAGCTGACAGTGAATGAATGGGCTGATGTAGCTGACAGTGAATGAATGGGCTGATGTAGCTGACAGGGAATGAATGGGCTGCTGTAGCTGACAGTGAATGAATGGGCTGATGTAGCTGACAGTGAATGAATGGGCTGATGTAGCTGACAGTGAATGAATGGGCTGATGTAGCTGACAGTGAATGAATGGGCTGATGTAGCTGACAGTGAATGAATGGGCTGATGTAGCTGACAGTGAATGAATGGGCTGATGTAGCTGACAGTGAATGAATGGGCTGATGTAGCTGACAGTGAATGAATGGGCTGATGTAGCTGACAGTGAATGAATGGGCTGATGTAGCTGACAGTGAATGAATGGGCTGATGTAGCTGACAGTGAATGAATGGGCTGATGTAGCTGACAGGGAATGAATGGGCTGCTGTAGCTGACAGTGAATGAATGGGCTGATGTAGCTGACAGTGAATGAATGGGCTGATGTAGCTGACAGTGAATGAATGGGCTGATGTAGCGGACAGTGAATGAATGGGCTGATGTAGCTGACAGTGAATGAATGGGCTGATGTAGCTGACAGTGAATGAATGGACTGATGTAGCTGACAGTGAATTAATGGGCTGATGTAGCTGACAGTGAATGAATGGGCTGATGTAGCTGACAGTGAATGAATGGGCTGATGTAGCTGACAGTGAATGAATGGGCTGATGTAGCTGACAGTGAATGAATGGGCTGATGTAGCTGACAGTGAATGAATGGGCTGATGTAGCTGACAGTGAATGAATGGGCTGATGTAGCTGACAGTGAATGAATGGGCTGATGTAGCTGACAGTTAATGAATGGGCTGATGTAGCTGACAGTGAATGAATGGGCTGATGTAGCTGACAGTGAATGAATGGGCTGATGTAGCTGACAGTGAATGAATGGGCTGATGTAGCTGACAGTGAATGAATGGGCTGATGTAGCTGACAGTGAATGAATGGGCTGATGTAGCTGACAGTGAATGAATGGGCTGATGTAGCTGACAGTGAATGAATGGGCTGATGTAGCTGACAGTGAATGAATGGGCTGATGTAGCTGACAGTGAATGAAAGCTGACAGTGGGCTGATGTAGCTGACAGTGAATGAATGGGCTGATGTAGCTGACAGTGAATGAATGGGCTGATGTAGCTGACAGTGAATGAATGGGCTGATGTAGCTGACAGTGAATGAATGGGCTGATGTAGCTGACAGTGAATGAATGGGCTGATGTAGCTGACAGTGAATGAATGGGCTGATGTAGCTGACAGTGAATGAATGGGCTGATGTAGCTGACAGTGAATGAATGGGCTGATGTAGCTGACAGTGAATGAATGGGCTGATGTAGCTGACAGTGAATGAATGGGCTGATGTAGCTGACAGTGAATGAATGGGCTGATGTAGCTGACAGTGAATGAATGGACTGATGTAGCTGACAGTGAATGAATGGGCTGATGTAGCTGACAGTGAATGAATGGGCTGATGTAGCTGACAGTGAATGAATGGGCTGATGTAGCTGACAGTGAATGAATGGACTGATGTAGCTGACAGTGAATGAATGGGCTGATGTAGCTGACAGTGAATGAATGGGCTGATGTAGCTGACAGTGAATGAATGGGCTGATGTAGCTGACAGTGAATGAATGGGCTGATGTAGCTGACAGTTAATGAATGGGCTGATGTAGCTGACAGTGAATGAATGGGCTGATGTAGCTGACAGTGAATGAATGGGCTGATGTAGCTGACAGTGAATGAATGGGCTGATGTAGCTGACAGTGAATGAATGGGCTGATGTAGCTGACAGTGAATGAATGGGCTGATGTAGCTGACAGTGAATGAATGGGCTGATGTAGCTGACAGTGAATGAATGGGCTGATGTAGCTGACAGTGAATGAATGGGCTGATGTAGCTGACAGTGAATGAATGGGCTGATGTAGCTGACAGTGAATGAATGGGCTGATGTAGCTGACAGTGAATGAATGGGATGATGTAGCTGACAGTGAATGAATGGGCTGATGTAGCTGACAGTGAATGAATGGGCTGATGTAGCTGACAGTGAATGAATGGGCTGATGTAGCTGACAGTGAATGAATGGGCTGATGTAGCTGACAGTGAATGAATGGGCTGATGTAGCTGACAGTGAATGAATGGGCTGATGTAGCTGACAGTGAATGAATGGGCTGATGTAGCTGACAGTGAATGAATGGGCTGCATAAACCAAACAGAAACTGATAATTGTGCACAACTTCAAAACTGTATTTCAATGAACTGAATGATGAGGATGAAGAAGGTGATTGAGTTTAGAACAAGGTAAGAATTGCTATTCCTCTGTCCTGCACTTGATTGTTCAGGAGAACTGTACCTGTTGGGAAATGACAAACTGTTGTTCCACTGAGGTTGTGATTCTAAGAGAAACTAAAATGACCTGGTTGTCATGTATTATCGTCTCTAAAAGGAAACATATTACCACGTCTCTTATTGTCCTTTCATAATGCATCCTGATTTACACAGTTATTATTATTAGTAGATATTCTCACAGAACAGATTTGCACTAATGAAAAATGCCCCTTAGATATGAATTCGGAGGGCAGAATGTTAAATATTAAAGCATCAGACTAAATCACTAAAGGCGTCAGTCATACAGAAGCTGTTTGCAGCCCAGTCACTACATCTTGACCACAAAATAGGGAAAGAGGTTGACCAGATGCTTTTCAACTTCATCTGGGAAAATCGTACACATTATATAAGGACATCTGTCGTTCTGAACATTTAGTTGATTTTACTATAAATAATACTAATAATACTTTAAAGATAAATTGGGAAAAACATTTCTTAAAGAATCCAACTTCAATTTGGAATTTCATCCCTCATTATATCTTCTCCCGTTTTGGTGACTTCAATTTTGTGTTACTTTGTAACTATAACACTGATAAGATTCCTATAACAGTATTCTTAGCGTGCTAGTTAATATATTTAAAACAAATCCCGCATAGGTATTTCATTTGGAACAATAAGGATATTTTGTATAGAAACAAGTCTTTATTTATGAAGAACTGGTTTAATAATCATATCCTGCTGGTGAGTCAACTTTTTAATGCAGAAGGATTGTTACTCAATTATGAGGAATTTTTATCTTGTTACAATATCCCTGTAACACCTAGATATTTAGAGGTGCAGCCAGACCTCACCTTGTTGACCTGCCCTCCTAGAGAGTTCTCCATAGTCTCTGATGCTATTCCATCTGGAACTCATGTTATTTAGAGGTGTAACCAGACCTCACCTTGTTGACCTGCCCTCCTAGAGAGTTCTCCATAGTCTCTGATGCTATTCCATCTGGAACTCTCATGTTATTTAGAGGTGTAACCAGACCTCACCTTGTTGACCTGCCCTCCTAGAGAGTTCTCCATAGTCTCTGATGCTATTCCATCTGGAACTCATGTTATTTAGAGGTGTAGCCAGACCTCACCTTGTTGACCTGCCCTCCTAGAGAGTTCTCCATAGTCTCTGATGCTATTCCATCTGGAACTCTCATGTTATTTAGAGGTGTAACCAGACCTCACCTTGTTGACCTGCCCTCCTAGAGAGTTCTCCATAGTCTCTGATGCTATTCCATCTGGAACTCATGTTATTTAGAGGTGTAACCAGACCTCACCTTGTTGACCTGCCCTCCTAGAGAGTTCTCCATAGTCTCTGATGCTATTCCATCTGGAACTCTCATGTTATTTAGAGGTGTAACCAGACCTCACCTTGTTGACCTGCCCTCCTAGAGAGTTCTCCATAGTCTCTGATGCTATTCCATCTGGAACTCATGTTATTTAGAGGTGTAACCAGACCTCACCTTGTTGACCTGCCCTCCTAGAGAGTTCTCCATAGTCTCTGATGCTATTCCATCTGGAACTCATGTTATTTAGAGGTGTAACCAGACCTCACCTTGTTGACCTGCCCTCCTAGAGAGTTCTCCATAGTCTCTGATGCTATTCCATCTGGAACTCTCATGTTATTTAGAGGTGTAACCAGACCTCACCTTGTTGACCTGCCCTCCTAGAGAGTTCTCCATAGTCTCTGATGCTATTCCATCTGGAACTCATGTTATTTAGAGGTGTAACCAGACCTCACCTTGTTGACCTGCCCTCCTAGAGAGTTCTCCATAGTCTCTGATGCTATTCCATCTGGAACTCATGTTATTTAGAGGTGTAACCAGACCTCACCTTCTTGACCTACCTTCGCTTAATCCAGTTGACTCTCCAATAGGGAAACTGTTTCTCTCCTTGCTCCCTCAGAACAACAGATCTACCTGCTTTATTTCAAAGGGAGATTGTATCCATTCCTTATGTCACAACTTACTGGAATACATTTGCCAATAATATCTGTTGGAAAAAAGTCTGGTTATTACCATTTAAATACCTTCTGGTAATTTGATTGCTTTTCTGATTTTCGTGACCAACATGAGCTTTGCATTATGCTAGGCTATCGATAAACTTACACAAATGCTTGTCTTGCTTTGGCTGTAAAGCATAATTTCAAAATCTGAGATGACAGGGTGATTAACAAAAGGCTAAGTTGTGTTTCAATATATTTCACTTGTGATTTCATGAATATGAATATGTTCTAGTAAGATTTTTTGTCCGTTGCGTTTTGCTAATTAGTGTAAGTTGATGACAATTCTCCCGGATCCAGGAGGGGTAGTTCTATTAACAACCAGACCACTAGGAGGTGTCCACATGGTCTGATTAACACTCCTAACAACCCCACCACTAGGAGGTGTCCACATGGTCTGATAAACACTCCTATCAACCAGACCACTAGGAGGTGTCCACATGCTCTGTAACTGGTATGGTTAGATAGACTAGTGGTTAGAGTGGTGGGTCAGTAACTGGTATGGTCAGATAGACTAGTGGTTAGAGTGGTGGGTCAGTAACTGGTATGGTCAGATAGACTAGTGGTTAGAGTGGTGAGTCAGTAACTGGTATGGTCAGGTAACCTAGTGGTTAGAGTGGTGGGTCAGTAACTGGTATGGTCAGATAGACTAGTGGTTAGAGTGGTGAGTCAGTAACTGGTATGGTCAGGTAACCTAGTGGTTAGAGTGGTGGGTCAGTAACTGGTATGGTCAGATAGACTAGTGGTTAGAGTGGTGAGTCAGTAACTGATATGGTCAGATAGACTAGTGGTTAGAGTGGTGGGTCAGTAACTGGTATGGTCAGATAGACTAGTGGTTAGAGTGGTGGGTCAGTAACTGGTATGGTCAGATAGACTAGTGGATGACTGACCCTGTAAAACAACACCTATCATACTACTATGACTGACCCTGTAAAACAACACCTATCATACTACTATGACTGACCCTGTAAAACAACACCTATCATACTACTATGTCTGACCCTGTAAAACAACACCTATCATACTACTATGGGAAGACCCTGTAAAACAACACCTGTCATACTACTATGACTGACCCTGTAAAACAACACCTATCATACTACTATGACTGACCCTGTAAAACAACACCTATCATACTACTATGACTGACCCTGTAAAACAACACCTATCATACTACTATGACTGACCCTGTACAACAACACCTATCATACTACTATGGCCGACCCTGTAAAACAACACCTATCATACTACTATGACTGACCCTGTACAACAACACCTATCATACTACTATGACTGACCCTGTAAAACAACACCTATCATACTACTACGACCCTGTACAACAACACCTATCATACTACTATGACTGACCCTATAAACAACACCTATCATACTACTATGACTGACCCTGTACAACAACACCTATCATACTACTATGACTGACCCTGTAAAACAACACCTATCATACTACTATGACTGACCCTGTAAAACAACACCTGTCATACTACTATGACCCTGTAAAACAACACCTATCATACTACTATGACTGACCCTGTAAACAACACCTATCATCCTACTATGACTGACCCTGTACAACAACACCTACCATACTACTATGACTGACCCTGTAAAACAACACCTATCATACTACTATGACTGACCCTGTAAAACAACACCTACCATACTACTATGACTGACCCTGTACAACAACACCTATCATACTACTATGACTGACCCTGTAAAACAACACCTATCATACTACTATGACCCTGTAAAACAACACCTATCATACTACTATGACTGACCCTGTAAAACACCTATCATACTACTATGACTGACCCTGTAAAACAACACCTGTCATACTACTATGACCCTGTAAAACAACACCTATCATACTACTATGTCTGACCCTGTAAAACAACACCTATCATACTACTATGACTGACCCTGTAAAACAACACCTATCATACTACTATGACTGACCCTGTAAAACAACACCTATCATACTACTATGTCTGACCCTGAAAACAACACCTGTCATACTACTATGACCCTGTACAACAACACCTATCATACTACTATGACTGTCCCTGTAAAACAACACCTATCATACTACTGACCCTGTAAAACAACACCTATCATACTACTATGACTGACCCTGTACAACAACACCTATCATACTACTATGACTGACCCTGTAAAACAACACCTGTCATACTACTATGACCCTGTAAAACAACACCTATCATACTACTATGACTGACCCTGTAAAACAACACCTATCATACTACTATGACTGACCCTGTAAATCAACACCTATCATACTACTATGACTGACCCTGTAAAACAACACCTATCATATTACTATGACTGACCCTGTACAACACATATGTCAGAGTCAAGGCCCGCTGGGCTACATCCGGCCCGCGAGAAGGTTTTTACGGCCCCTGGGATGATCTTGATTTATTATTAGAACCGCCCGCAGACCGCAGCAAGCCGGCAGCCAGCAGATCTTTTACACGCACCAATACTACATTTCCCACAATGCAACGGTGACGCACCTGAGCAGTAGGCTGCTTCATTTCAATATTTATTGGCACAGCAGTTGTCAGCATCACAGTAAAATTAACTTTCAGATACCCATCAAAAATGGCAAAACGGAAGGTGGACACTGAGAACCGGGGTTTCAAACAAGGTGGGAGTCGGAGTATTTGTTCACGGAGGTAGCTGGAAAACCTGTGTGTCTTCTGTGTGGAGAAAGTGTGGCGGTACTGAAAGAGTATAATCTGAGACGACATTATGAAACGAAACACGCGGACAAAAGCAAGAATATGGACATGGAACAAAGGCTACAAAAGGCAGAGGAATTAAAACGAGGCCTCAAATCTCGACAGGCTCTGTTCAAAAAGCCAAATCACAAGGCCAGGCTGCTGTCAAGGCCAGTTTTATTTTGACAGAAGAGATCGCTAAATCAGCCCACCATTTACGGAGGGGGATTTCATCAAAACTGCATGATTAAAGTTTGTGACGAAGTTTGCCCAGAAAAAGGCAACTCTTTTTAAATGTGAGTCTGAGCAGAAACACCATTGCCGAGAGAGTAGACCAGTTGTCCATCAATCTAAAAGAGCAGCTTGTGAAAAAGGGAAAGATTTCATTGCATATTCTTGGCTGTGGATGAGAGCACCGACACTTTCTGACATTGCCCAGTTGTCAATTTTCATCCGCGGAGTGGACTCCAGCCTAAGCGTGACAGAGGAGTTTTTGGCTTTACGTCCTATGCATGGCACAACTACGGGGCATGATTTGTATGAAGAGGTGTCAAGATGTGTAAATGAGATGGAGCTGCCTGGGAAAAACTACGTGGGTTTGACAACCGACGGAGCACCTGCATGTGTGGACACAGGAGCGGACTGGTGGCGAAGATACGGAAAAGATGCAAGAGGAAAAGACAGGTGAGCTGACAGCTTATCATTGTATCATACACCAGGAACTACTGTGCGGTAAAGCCTTGAAAATGGAGCATGTAATGAGCATCATCACGCTGCACAGTTAACTTTATCAGAGCCAAAGGTTTGAATCACCGCCAGTTCAAGGCATTTCTGACGGAGTTAGAAACGGAGCATGGTGATTTGCCTTATCACACAGAGGTGAACGATGGCTAAGCCAGGGAAAGGTGCTTCAAAGACAGCCACGTGAGGAGATTTGTCTGTTCTTGGACAGCAAAGGGAAAGACACAACACAACTCCGAGACGAAATGTTTCTGTGTGAAATGGCTTTTCTGTGTGACATTACGAGTCATATGAATGCAATGAACTTGCAGCTGCAGGGTCGGGATCGTGTCATCTCTGATATGTACAGTACAGTGAAGGCATTTAAAACCAAACTGACTCTGTGGGAGACGCAGATGCGGAAAGAAAATTTGAGCCACTTTCCCAGCTGCCAGACCATGAAAGAGAAGCTCTCTACCAGTGCGTTCCCTGAGCGCACAGTTGGCTGATAAAATAGGTATGCTTGCCGCTGACTTTCTACGCCGATTTGCTGACTTTGAAGCACAAAAGCAGGTTGGAACTGCTCGGTAACCCATTTGCTGTTGACGTGGAAAGCTCACCACCAAACCTCCAAATGGAGTTGATTGACCTCCAATGCAATGATGCACTGAGGGCAAAATATGCGGCAGTGGGTGCTGCGGAGTTCGCCCGTTTCCTCCCGACACAATGCCCCAGCTGCGCATCCAGGCTGCTCAAACGTTGTCTACAAAGAGCAGCACATACCTGTGTGAACAACTGTTTTCTTTGATGAACTTGAACAAAACATCACACAGAAGTCGACCACTGCTGAACACCTCCACTCAATTCTGAGGATTTCCTCAGCTCAGACTTACCCCTGAACATTGATGAACTTG
Organism: Oncorhynchus keta; assembly: GCF_023373465.1. NCBI lineage: Eukaryota > Metazoa > Chordata > Actinopteri > Salmoniformes > Salmonidae > Oncorhynchus > Oncorhynchus keta. The sequence continues at coordinate 227,512 of NW_026281563.1, forward strand.
TGGAAAAGATGGGACACCACCAAGTATCACCCTCAACCTCAAACAAGTGAACATTACTGTGCAATCACATATTTAGAGTTTTTACTCAGTTCAAGTTTAAAAGTTAAAGTTTAATATTTGTTTTCACTGCATGTTACTTCTCCTTAAACAAAGTGTTGTTTTTGATTAATAGATTTTTGCACTTTATTTTATTGTATTTCAATCCAATTATATTTTTAAAATATTTCAGTTGAGTGGATGATAGAAAATTGCTATTATTGTTTATTTCTTTGAAGTAAATTTAGCCCACTTTTGCTAAAATAGAAAATATAGGCTACTGATGGTGCCTTGAATACCGGTTTCTTTCATTTAATGTTCATGTTATGGGGATTTTTATATAAAGGAAATTTGTCTTTTGTGTCTGTTGAAAATTAAAGATTACTGACAGAGCCATAAGAAAATATTGCTTTATTTATCTGATCATATTGGAATATATTTGTTAGGTTTTCAGTAGGTTCAATTAGGTTCACTAGACTATATGCGTCATTTAAAAATTTTCAATGAACATTCGAACAGTCCGGCCCTCGGCTTGTAGCTAAATTTTTTATTTGGCCCTCCGTCCATTTGACTTTGACACCCTGCTGTACAACAACATCTATCATACTACTATGACTGACCCTGTACAACAACACCTATCATACTACTATGACTGACCCTGTAAAACAACACCTATCATACTACTATGACTGACCCTGTAAAACAACACCTATCATACTACTATGACTGACCCTGTAAAACAACACCTATCATACTACTATGACTGACCCTGTACAACAACACCTATCATACTACTATGACTGACCCTGTAAAACAACACCTATCATACTACTATGACTGACCCTGTAAAACAACACATTTCACAGAACCAATCTGATGTCTGTGACAATCAAACACTTTAAAAGCTAACCAACAAAAAGATAATTACAGCAGTTGACATTCATCCCAGGACACCTTGACTTGCATTACACTCTCACTGCAGAACAACATCCTCATGAAATCACATGACTTCTAGTTAGAGAAGAGGATTCCTGTTAACACGGCCTGCTACAAGCAGGAAACTAGTTATGGACGAACCAGAAATGTGACATGTCTGTTTGACAGTTACCCTGAACGATGCCTGTGTGAACTATCTTGTCATCTCTTTGGCTAACCACATTGGAACATTCTAGTCTTGAAGGATATGAACTGGCAGAACAGGTTTCAGCAAAGAATGGAGTCAATGTTTTCAGGAAGGTGTAACCATGACGATGGGAGGGACAGGAGGCAGACTAAGTGCAAAGACCTGAACTACAGAGACAAACAGCAACCTGAACTACTGTCCTACAAAGACAAACAGCCACCTGAACTACTGTCCTACAGAGACAAACAGCCACCTGAACTACTGTCCTACAGAGACAAACAGCCACCTGAACTACTGTCCTACAAAGACAAACAGCCACCTGAACTACTGTCCTACAAAGACAAACAGCCACCTGAACTACTGTCCTACAGAGACAAACAGCATCTACACAAACAGCCACCTGAACTACTGTCCTACAGAGACAAACAGCCACCTGAACTACTGTCCTACAGAGACAAACAGCCACCTGAACTACTGTCCTACAAAGACAAACAGCCACCTGAACTACTGTCCTACAATGACAAACAGCATCTACACAAACAGCCACCTGATTTACTGTCCTACAAAGACAAACAGCATCTACACAAACAGCCACCTGAACTACTGTCCTACAAAGACAAACAGCATCTACACAAACAGCCACCTGAACTACTGTCCTACAAAGACAAACAGCATCGACACAATCAGCCACCTGAACTACTGTCCTACAAAGACAAACAGCATCTACACAAACAGCCACCTGAACTACTGTCCTACAAAGACAAACAGCATCTACACAAACAGCCACCTGAACTACTGTCCTACAAAGACAAACAGCCACCTGAACTACTGTCCTACAGAGACAAACAGCCACCTGAACTACTGTCCTACAGAGACAAACAGCATTTACACAAACAGCCACCTGAACTACTGTCCTACAAAGACAAACAGCCACCTGATCTACTGTCCTACAAAGACAAACAGCCACCTGAACTACTGTCCTACAAAGACAAACAGCCAACTGAACTACTGTCCTACAAAGACAAACAGCATCTACACAAACAGCCACCTGAACTACTGTCCTACAAAGACAAACAGCATCTATACAAACAGCCACCTGAACTACTGTCCTACAAAGACAAACAGCATTTACACAAACAGCCACCTGAACTACTGTCCTACAAAGACAAACAGCCACCTGAACTACTGTCCTACAAAGACAAACAGCCACCTGAACTACTGTCCTACAGAGACAAACAGCATCTACACAAACAGCCACCTGAACTACTGTCCTACAAAGACAAACAGCATCTATACAAACAGCCACCTGAACTACTTACTTTCCTACATAGACAAACAGCATCTACACAAACAGCCACCTGAACTACTGTCCTACAAAGACAAACAGCATCTACACAAACAGCCACCTGAACAACTGTCCTACAAAGACAAACAGCATTTACACAAACAGCCACCTGAACTACTGTCCTACAAAGACAAACAGCCACCTGAAATACTGTCCTACAAAGACAAACAGCCACCTGATCTACTGTCCTACAGAGACAAACAGCATCTACATGAACAGCCACCTGAACTACTGTCCTACAGAGACAAACAGCCACCTGAACTACTGTCCTACAAAGACAAACAGCCACCTGAACTACTGTCCTACAGAGACAAACAGCCACCTGAACTACTGTCCTACAAAGACAAACAGCCACCTGAACTACTGTCCTACAAAGACAAACAGCCACCTGAACTACTGTCCTACAAAGACAAACAGCCACCTGAACTACTGTCCTACAAAGACAAACAGCCACCTGAACTACTGTCCTACAAAGACAAACAGCATCTACACAAACAGCCACCTGAACTACTGTCCTACAAAGACAAACAGCCACCTGAACTACTGTCCTACAAAGACAAACAGCCACCTGAACTACTGTCCTACAAAGACAAACAGCCACCTGAACTACTGTCCTACAACGACAAACAGCATCTACACAAACAGCCACCTGATTTACTGTCCTACAAAGACAAACAGCATCTACACAAACAGCCACCTGAACTACTGTCCTAAAAAGACAAACAGCATCTACACAAACAGCCACCTGAACTACTGTCCTACAAAGACAAACAGCAGACAAACAGCCACCTGAACTACTGTCCTACAAAGACAAACAGACAAACAGCCACCTGAACTACTGTCCTACAGAGACAAACAGACAAACAGCCACCTGAACTACTGTCCTACAAAGACAAACAGCCACCTGAACTACTGTCCTACAAAGACAAACAGCATCTAACAAACAGCCACCTGAACAAACTGTCCTACAAAGACAAACAGCCACCTGAACTACTGTCCTACAAAGACAAACAGCCCTACAACAAAGACAAACAGCCACCTGAACTACTGTCCTACAAAGACAAACAGCCACCTGAACTACTGTCCTACAAAGACAAACAGCATCTACACAAACAGCCACCTGAACTACTGTCCTACAAAGACAAACAGCATCTATACAAACAGCCACCTGAACTACTGTCCTACAAAGACAAACAGCATCTACACAAACAGCCACCTGAACTACTGTCCTACAAAGACAAACAGCACTGTCCTACACAAACAGCCACCTGAACTACTGTCCTACAAGAGACAAACAGCATCTACACAAACAGCCACCTGAACTACTGTCCTACAAAGACAAACAGCATCTACACAAACAGCCACCTGAACTACTGTCCTACAAAGACAAACAGCACACAAACAGCCACCTGAACTACTGTCCTACAAAGACAAATCTACAAAGCAGCCACCTGAACTACTGTCCTACAAAGACAAACAGCATTTACACAAACAGCCACCTGAACTACTGTCCTACAAAGACAAACAGCCACCACTGTCCTACACAAACAGCCACCTGAACTACTGTCCTACAGAGACAAACAGCATCTACACAAACAGCCACCTGAACTACTGTCCTACAGAGACAAACAGCCACCTGAACTACTGTCCTACAAAGACAAACAGCCACCTGAACTACTGTCCTACAAAGACAAACAGCATGAACTACACAAACAGCCACCTGAACTACTGTCCTACAAGACAAACAGCCACCTGAACTACTGTCCTACAAAGACAAACAGCCACCTGAACTACTGTCCTACAAAGACAAACAGCCACCTGAACTACTGTCCTACAAAGACAAACAGCATCTACAAACAGCCACCTGAACTACTGTCCTACAAAGACAAACTGAAGCATCTACAGAGACAAACAGCCACCTGAACTACTGTCCCTGACAAAGACAAACAGCCACCTGAACTACTGTCCTACAGAGACAAACAGCATCTACACAAACAGCCACCTGAACTACTGTCCTACAAAGACAAACAGCATCTACACAAACAGCCACCTGAACTACTGTCCTACAAAGACAAACAGCATCTACACAAACAGCCACCTGAACTACTGTCCTACAAAGACAAACAGCATCTATACAAACAGCCACCTGAACTACTGTCCTACAAAGACAAACAGCCACCTGAACTACTGTCCTACAAAGACAAACAGCCACCTGAACTACTGTCCTACAAAGACAAACAGCCACCTGAACTACTGTCCTACAGAGACAAACAGCATCTACACAAACAGCCACCTGAACTACTGTCCTACAAAGACAAACAGCCACCTGAACTACTGTCCTACAAAGACAAACAGCCACCTGAACTACTGTCCTACAAAGACAAACAGCCACCTGAACTACTGTCCTACAAAGACAAACAGCAGACAAACAGCCACCTGAACTACTGTCCTACAAAGACAAACAGCATCTATACAAACAGCCACCTGAACTACTGTCCTACAAAGACAAACAGCATTTACACAAACAGCCACCTGAACTACTGTCCTACAAAGACAAACAGCCACCATACTGTCCACAAACAGCCACCTGAACTACTGTCCTACAAAGACAAACAGCATCTACACAAACAGCCACCTGAACTACTGTCCTACAAAGACAAACAGCCACCTGAACTACTGTCCTACAGAGACAAACAGCACAAACAGCCTGAACTACTGTCCTACAAAGACAAACAGCATCTACACAAACAGCCACCTGAACAACTGTCCTACAAAGACAAACAGCCACAAACAGCCACCTGACCTACTGTCCTACAAAGACAAACAGCCACCTGAAATACTGTCCTACAAAGACAAACAGCCACCTGATCTACTGTCCTACAGAGACAAACAGCACTACAAACAGCCACCTGAACTACTGTCCTACAAAGACAAACAGCCACCTGAACTACTGTCCTACAAAGACAAACAGCCACCTGAAATACTGTCCTACAGAGACAAACAGCCACCTGAACTACTGTCCTACAAAGACAAACAGCATCTACACAAACAGCCACCTGAACTACTGTCCTACAAAGACAAACAGCCACCTGAACTACTGTCCTACAAGAGACAAACAGCCATCTGAACCAAAGACAAACAGCCACCTGAACTACTGTCCTACAAGACAAACAGCCACCTGAACTACTGTCCTACAAAGACAAACAGCCACCTGAACTACTGTCCTACAAAGACAAAACAGCCACCTGAACTACTGTCCTACAAAGACAAACAGCCACCTGAACTACTGTCCTACAAAGACAAAACAGCCACCTGAACTACTGTCCTACAAAGACAAACAACCACCTGAACTACTGTCCTACAGAGACAAACAGCATCTACACAAACAGCCACCTGAACTACTGTCCTACAAAGACAAACAGCATCTTGTGTTGTCATGTTTTGAAATCTGAGAAAAATGGCCCCAAAGTTTGTTTTCTTGTGATGAATAGGACCATGACCACTGATCTGACCAGACACAGTACTGATTCTACACTCTGCCTTGGTATATGATGGAGTACTGATACAGACTCTGCCTTGGTATGACCACCCCTAAGTACTGCAACAGAATATGATATGATGGAGAGAGACAACAGACAAGACACAGAGACAGCAACAGAGAATAGGATCTGATGGTCTGAGACACCAGTACTGAAGACATGTTGTAGTAGTAACCAGCAACTGTATTTAATGGTGTTATGTAGTTGTGTTGTCAAGACACAGAGTAACCCTCAACTGTATTTAATGGTGTTATGGAGTGTTGTCAACAGACAAGACACAGAGACCTCAACTGTATTTAATGGTGTTATGAGTTGTGTTGTCATGTTGATTGTAGTAACCCTCAACTGTATTTAAGTTACAGTTGACAGATTGTAGTAATACTGTATATGATGGAGTTGTGTTGTCATGACAAGTACACAGTAACAGCAACAGATTTAATGGTGATATGATTGTGTTGTCATGTTGTATTGTAGACACAGACCAGCAACTGTATTTAATGGTGTTATGATGGAGAGAGTCACAGTTGTATTGACACAGTAACCTCAACTGTATTTAATGGTGTTATGTAGTTGTGAGAGTCACCAGACAAGACACAGAGACAGCAACAGAAGAATAGGATTTGATGGAGATGAGACAACAGACAAGACACAGACACAGCAACAGAATAGGATATGATGGAGAGAGACAACAGACAAGACACAGAGACAGCAACAGAATAGGATATGATGGAGAGAGACACCAGACAAGACACAGAGACAGCAACAGAAGAATAGGATGTGATGGAGAGAGACAACAGACAAGACACAGAGACAGCAACAGAATAGGATATGATGGAGAGAGACACCAGACAAGACACAGAGACAACAGAAGAATAGGATATGATGGAGAGAGACAACAGACAAGACACAGAGACAGCAACAGAAGAATAGGATATGATGGAGAGAGACACCAGACAAGACACAGACACAGTAACAGAATAGGATATGATGGAGAGAGACACAGACAAGACACAGAGACAGCAACAGAAGAATAGGATATGATGGAGAGGGACACAGACAAGACACAGACACAGCAACAGAATAGGATATGATGGAGAGAGACAACAGACAAGACACAGACACCGCAACAGAATAGGATATGATGGAGAGAGACACCAGACAAGACACAGAGACAGCAACAGAATATGATATGATGGAGAGAGACAACAGACAAGACACAGAGACAGCAACAGAAGAATAGGATATGATGGAGAGAGACACCAGACAAGACACAGAGACAGCAACAGAAGAATAGGATATGATGGAGAGAGACAACAGACAAGACACAGAGACAGCAACAGAATAGGATATGATGGAGACACCAGACAAGACACAGAGACAGCAACAGAAGAATAGGATGTGATGGAGAGAGACACCAGACAAGACATAGACAGCAACAGACGACACAGAGAAAGTGATGGAGAGAGACAGAAGAATAGAGTTCCAGACAGTTGTAGAATGTATGCCAAGGCACATTGTAAGAGCTATACAGAGAGAGGGAGTGGGAGAGAGAACAGGCAGAACCTGATATGTAAATGAGCAGAGCAAATGAAACTAACTTTTGGCGACCTGATGATCATTCAGACTGTGTTTCTATTGAGAGATAAAAGGTAAGAGAACGATTGTTATGTGTCATATAGTTGATGATATTGTTATGTGTATTCATATAGTTGATGATATTGTTATGTATTCATATATTGTTATGTGTATTCATATAGTTGATGATATTGTTATGTGTATTCATATAGTTGATGATATTGTTATGTGTATTCATATAGTTGATGATATTGTTATGTGTATTCATATAGTTGATGATATTGTTATGTGTATTCATATAGTTGATGATATTGTTATGTGTATTCATATAGTTGATGATATTGTTATGTGTATTCATATAGTTGATATTGTTATGTGTATTCATATAGTTGATTATATTTTTGGTGGACAGTGTTACAATAGTCCTACTCTCCTTAAAATGTTTTTGATATTAATTAGATGCGTGGGGTGAATTTGTTCTGTGCTCATCTGTGTGCCCCAAGGTGATCACTCCTACACTATCTAGAATCTAAAAGGGTTCTTTGGCTGTCCCCATAGGATAACCCTATGTAGAACCCTTTTTGGTAACTAGGTACTAGGAATTCCATGAAGAACCCTTTTGGGTTCCATAGAAGCCAGGAGAAAGAACCCGTTCTCTTATGGGGACACGGAGAGACTTTAGTCTAAAGACTGTATCATAGGTCTATAGACCAGGGTGATCTCCTACTGTATCATAGGTCTATAGACCAGGGTGATCTCCTACTGTATCATAGGTCTATAGACCAGGGTGATCTCCTACTGTATCATAGGTCTATAGACCAGGGTGATCTCCTACTGTATCATAGGTCTATAGACCAGGGTGATCTCCTACTGTATCATAGGTCTATAGACCAGGGTGATCTCCTACTGTATCATAGGTCTATAGACCAGGGTGATATCCTACTGTATCATAGGTCTATAGACCAGGGTGATCTCCTACTGTATCATAGGTCTATGGACCAGGGTGATCTCCTACTGTATCATAGGTCTATAGACCAGGGTGATCTCCTACTGTATCATAGGTCTATAGACCAGGGTGATCTCCTACTGTATCATAGGTCTATAGACCAGGGTGATCTCCTACTGTATCATAGGTCTATAGACCAGGGTGATCTCCTACTGTATCATAGGTCTATAGACCAGGGTGATCTCCTACTGTATCATAGGTCTATAGACCAGGGTGATCTCCTACTGTATCATAGGTCTATAGACTTGTCTTCTCAAAACAGGCTTAAAACACAACAAGCAACAAACAAACATTTTCTCTTTCTAAACTACTGTTAACACTTTTTACTCAGGGAGGTATTTTGTGTGAAAGAGACAAATAAATATTGTTGAAAGACTAACAACAACTTACACTTCCTCAAAACAGGTTGTGTGTCATTAGTGCCATTTAAAACTGTTGGCATACCAAAAACACCAACATGGAAATAGGAAAACTAGAACACCCCCCTAGTCATGCCTTGATCTACAACACCATAGAGAACCAAGGGCTCTCTGTGGTCAGGGCGTGACAGCAACATTTTAAAACTGTTGGCTGTGGAGTAAACTAATGAATACAACCCAGGTTGTTGCCTACGACTCGGCATGTTGATACCTGCCTGATGCTGAAACCTGATTGTAGCCTGAGAGGTAAACTATGATACTAGCCAGATATACTGGTTTTCTAAAGTTAGCCAACTTCAGTTAGCTTCACATTCCAGCTCAGGCCTCATCCATCAGAATATACAGAACAGAACAGAAAATATCTCAATGTCTTGACATGTTCTGGTTGTGAATTCAGGCAACAAGGTGAGAATCCTGCCAGGGATTATTGTAAAGTGTGTAGATAAATTAAATGTCTGGTGTAATGTTAGTATAGTGAATCACAGTAAAACACTCCTAACAGTAGATACATTAAATGTCTGGTGTAATGTTAGTATAGTGAAGTAAAACACTCCTAACAGTAGATACATTAAATGTCTGGTGTAATGTTAGTATAGTGAATGACAGTAAAACACTCCTAACAGTAGATAAATGAAATGTCTGGTGTAATGTTAGTATAGTGAATGACAGTAAAACACTCCTAACAGTCTACTTCTACTGAGACAGGTTGGTGTCAGTTTAATCATACAACATGGAGCTGACTGGACGTGGTCAAGTCAAATTCAATATATCAATATTCATATATTATAGTTCTACATTTAACATTTCAGATGATAATGTAATTATATCATAGTTCCTCTATAGTGTAGTGATCCTCTACATTTCATATGATAATGTAATTATATCATAGTTCCTCTATAGTGTAGTGATCCTCTACATTTCATATGATAATGTAATTGTAATAGTTGCTCTATAGTGAATAGTAAAACACTCTAACATTACATTGATAATGTAATAGTATCATAGTTCCTCTATAGTGAATAGTGATCCTCTACATTTCATATGATAATGTAATAGTATCATAGTAAAACCTCTAATAGTGATACATTGATCCTCTACATTTCATATGATGACAGTAAAAATGTAATAGATATAAATAGTGTCCTCTATAGTGAATGAGTGATCCTCTAGATAAATTAAATATGATAATGTTAGTATAGTGAATGACAGTAAAACACTCTAACAGTTCCTCTATAGTGTAGTATCATCTAACATTTCATGGTGATAATGTAATTGTATCATAGTCTATATTACAGTAAATCCTCTAACATGTCATATGATAATATAATGTATCATAGTTCCTCTATAGTGTAGTGATCCTCACTATATGAGCCAAACACAATTCCAACCAGTCTACCCAATTGATGCCAGTGGTGCGATGTGTAGGTTGTTGGCCTTTAACACATGCAACCTGGGTTCACTTCCCTGCCCTGCTGTTTGCTACATTGGTGTCAGAGGTGTTGTCTGAGACATGCTTTTGTGTGAGCCAGGTAACAATTCCCACCATGTGGGTTAACCCTGGTGCATTAGGGTGTTGACCTCCTGTCTGCTGTTTTCAACTATATTAACAGCACAGGCTGCCTGTAGGGTGTGACCTCCTGCCTGCTGTTTTCAACTATATTAACATCACAGGCTGCCTGTAGGGTGTTGACCTACCCTGCCTGCTGTTTTCAACTATATTAAATCACAGGCTGCCTGTGGTGTTGACCTCCCTGCCTGCTGTTTTCAACTATATTAACAGCACAGGTGCCTGTAGGGTGTTGACCTCCCTGCCAGCTGTTTTCAACTATATTAACAGCACAGGCTGCCTGTAGGGTGTTGACCCCTGCCTGCTGTTTTAACTATATTAACAGCACAGGCTGCCTGTAGGGTGTTGACCTCCCTGTCTGCTGTTTTCAACTATATTAACAGCACAGGCTGCCTGTAGGGTGTTGACCTTCCCTGCCTGCTGTTTTCAACTATATTAACAGCACAGGCTGCCTGTAGGGTGTTGACCTCCCTGCCTGCTGTTTTCAACTATATTAACAGCACAGGCTGCCTGTAGGGTGTTGACCTCCCTGCCTGCTGTTTTCAACTATATTAACAGCACAGGCTGCCTGTAGGGTGTTGACCTCCCTGCCTGCTGTTTTCAACTATATTAACAGCACAGGCTGCCTGTAGGGTGTTGACCTCCCTGCCTGCTGTTTTCAACTATATTAACAGCACAGGCTGCCTGTAGGGTGTTGACCTCCCTGCCTGCTGTTTTCAACTATATTAACAGCACAGGCTGCCTGTAGGGTGTTGACCTCCCTGTCTGCTGTTTTCAACTATATTAACAACACAGGCTGCCTGTAGGGTGTTGACCTCCCTGTCTGCTGTTTTCAACTATATTAACAGCACAGGCTGCCTGTTGGGTGTTGACCTCCCTGCCTGCTGTTTTCAACTATATTAACAGCACAGGCTGCCTGTAGGGTGTTGACCTCCCTGCCTGCTGTTTTCAACTATATTAACAGCACAGGCTGCCTGTAGGGTGTTGACCTCCCTGCCTGCTGTTTTCAACTATATTAACATCACAGGCTGCCTGTAGGGTGTTGACCTCCCTGCCTGCTGTTTTCAACTATATTAACATCACAGGCTGCCTGTAGGGTGTTGACCTCCCTGCCTGCTGTTTTCAACTATATTAACAGCACAGGCTGCCTGTAGGGTGTTGACCTCCCTGTCTGCTGTTTTCAACTATATTAACATCACAGGCTGCCTGTAGGGTGTTGACCTCCCTGTCTGCTGTTTTCAACTATATTAACATCACAGGCTGCCTGTAGGGTGTTGACCTCCCTGTCTGCTGTTTTCAACTATATTAACATCACAGGCTGCCTGTAGGGTGTTGACCTCCCTGCCTGCTGTTTCAACTATATTAACAGCACAGGCTGCCTGTAGGGTGTTGACCTCCCTGTCTGCTGTTTTCAACTATATTAACATCACAGGCTGCCTGTAGGGTGTTGACCTCCCTGCCTGCTGTTTTCAACTATATTAACATCACAGGCTGCCTGTAGGGTGTTGACCTCCCTGCCTGCTGTTTTCAACTATATTAACATCACAGGCTGCCTGTAGGGTGTTGACCTCCCTGCCTGCTGTTTTCAACTATATTAACATCACAGGCTGCCTGTAGGGTGTTGACCTCCCTGTCTGCTGTTTTCAACTATATTAACATCACAGGCTGCCTGTAGGGTGTTGACCTCCCTGCCTGCTGTTTTCAACTATATTAACATCACAGGCTGCCTGTAGGGTGTTGACCTCCCTGCCTGCTGTTTTCAACTATATTAACATCACAGGCTGCCTGTAGGGTGTTGACCTCCCTGCCTGCTGTTTTCAACTATATTAACATCACAGGCTGCCTGTAGGGTGTTGACCTCCCTGTCTGCTGTTTTCAA